>NC_090445.1:241210365-241510365 GCF_031143425.1 Pleurodeles waltl
AAAGACAAACACAGGCAGAAAATGGTTCAATAAGATTTATTGAATCAGCTGCATCTTAGATAAAATGGCATGAAATGCAATAATGAGAATGATGAAGCATACTAGAAGCAAAATGGTGACAAGGAAAGTGAAATGTAGGAAAGGTCCCACCATACTGTCACTATGCACACTATATGCGATTCCTACCTAAGCTATGTTAGCACAGCAGGATAAGCCCTAATCTGTCCTTCAGGATTCCCCCATCCCCCCTGGGAAGTCATACCCCATACCTGAATATGACAGTAGCAAGGAAGTCTGTTGTCTATAGAAACACCATTCCCAGGTAGGCCAGGGAATCAATAGTCTCAGCAAGCAGCTGTAACAAAGTCAATCAGCATGCGGTTGCGTTCATCTGGCTTGAACCTCCAGAGAAATGTATTTTTTTTATTAAACAACTGATATTCTGAGAAAATGTCCCCACATAAAATTTGTGTGTTTCTGTGAATGTTAGAGGTGCAGTTTACCACTTGTGCCGACAATCGTATCTCGCCGTAGCCTTGAGGAAAGCACAGAGTGAAAAGAATATTGTGCTAAAAAATGTAATGCTTTCATAGGCAATTAGATAAAGAAAATAAAACATCACCACGAATGTGGCCGATTCTAAGATAATGAAATCAAGCAGAATAAAATGATACTAGGCCAAAGGGCACAAGCAGCAGTCCTAGTTGCTAAAATAACATGCCCAGAGACATCACTAAAATGACTGTCAACACTACATTTCTGAATTTGTGGGTATGCATACTAACAAATGATTTGGATGGTATTTTTCAAAATTTCATCTTTCTTATACACTAGGTTACATTTGAAGGGCACAAATGCCGTGACATCTGATTGGTAATAACAAATGTTCTACGATTCTATGCTCCCACAAGTCAACTGATAAAAATCATACCTCACTTGTGAGGGTAGAATGTGGTGTTCTGTATCTAAGGGGTGCTGTAAGAATCTAGAATGTAAAATGGTCTCTAGGGTGGAATGTGTGATGATTCAAGCTGAGTCAGGTGTTAGCACTTGAAGGTGGATGGGGTCTCTGTCAATGCTGTACACAATAAACCTGGAAATACCACAACTTAACTCGTCTACACGTTTTCCTAGACTTCACATTTGGCAATGAGCGACGGGATGGACATCTACCATCTCATCTTGGATTTTCTTTTTGTTTCAATTTTTAAACTCTGAATTGAATCATCTTGCGAAGACCTCCACGCTGAATTCAACTGGCCGCTCCCTTTGAAAACAGTGAGTTCAACTTCAGAACAAAATAGTGTTCGAGAACTCTCTTACCTCTAATTATAAACATTATCAACATTTTGTTCTGAGCTCACCGGCGTGCGAACCTCTTGAGAGCTGTCACTTGTGGTGCGCGCTCAGAGTAAGGATTACCTCGCATGGATAATCAGATTGAGAAAGCAAGGGAATGGAGAGAAAAAGGGAGAGTATGGTGAAGAGTGTTAGCGCTGCTTTACTAATAGTAAGCAGTCGGCCTTGCTTAAGGTCAATGAACCTTTTGACTTATTAAAATTATTATTATAAGGGATTATAAAGCACATCAATAATAAACAATTCAAATCAATCGGGAGTCAGTAAAGATCGCACCATGACCCATTTGATTATGAATAACCACACCTTTGGTATCAATTAGAATGCTTATTTCCTGATATTAACAATGTTGAGGTCACGAAAATTAGTCTCAATACCAAATGGTGCAGATAAAGAAACATCACTGGTTGACCAAACCTCCTAAAGAATCTTAACTTGAACAAAGCAATAAGAACGATAATTTCAACAGTGAAAACACTCATTAATAGCAGCAGTATTTGAGGAAAAGAAATAATATACATTTGTTCAGCAAACAAATTAACATCAGTTTATAGGCATAAAGAAACGCCTCACTAACTTCGGATTAGCATTAGAATGTTGGGCTTGTTGCAAAGGTTTTATTAACACTAGTTTGGAAAACATCTAACTATGGTGCTATCAAAACGTCAGTAGTATTAAAACAGTAGCAGTTGTTACCTGAAAATTAAAAGACAAATAATAATGCACTGACCATTTATAATTACCTATCCATAAGGAATGTCAGCAGTACAGCTTCATCAGGGGGATGGCAACGTCAGCATCAGGATAGGAGCAGGGTAAGGGGGACGGTTTACAATTTGAACTCTAAGCTCACTAAACCATCAGAACATTAGTTCAGTATTGAATAGGCATAGTAAAATCAGAAAATAATAAAGTACCAGGACGTCAGTAGACTAACTGGTAAATCATGAAATGACAAAGTGGCAGATCACCATGAGAATCGGTCAGCAAGCATCAAAGACCAAAAGCCCAAAAACTTTCAGTGAACAGTTCATTAAATTAAAGTACATATACATTTGCTATTGGTCAGAAAATCAGGTGAAGAAAGAACATGCAATTACAGAAACATTAAATATCAGCAATGCATTAGAAGAGATTCAATAAAAATTGGCAAAACATTGATTGATTCTTCTCCATTTACGTAACTCCAAACTATACTAAATGCATTGTCTCAGTCTTTCTTCCGACGGCCATCAGTAGGCCCTTTTGTTCGACACATTCCAAATATGCTGCTGTTGGACAGTAGTTATAAAGATGTGGAAACATTCTTGTGTTGCACCATTTCCTTGAGAGAAATACATTTCATTAATACATGCACAGAACAAGTTTGTGATTTAAACAAAAGAAGTTTGTTATACAGCGGACACGAGAACATTTAAATGTTCCTTTCACTAAAAAATTGGCAGATAAACAACTTCTCACTGTAGCTTTGTCTGCTTGAGGCCCAGCAAAAAACAAGAAATACTCATTATTTCATCTATTAATTTTATATCTTAAAGAGACAAAATCCTAATACGACTTTAGTACATTATTTTCCAAGTGCAGGTTTTGCCCTCGATGGTGGCCAATAAAAAAAGCACATTTTACGTTACTCGTAATTTTAACGTTAATACATCTTACACATTCACGACAAATGCTAAATAATTATTAGTGTTAATTTCAGAGCTCACAAGAGGAAAAAATGGTATGATGTGAGAAAGGCTGTTAAGAACACTGTGGTGTGCATAGGAAACTGGGTGAAGATAAAATTTCCCAGGAAGGTTGGTGGTGGCTCAAAATACAGTCACCCTTCTGTGATCAAAGTGTTAAAAAATGGAATAAAAATGAGAGATCATAGAATATGCTATTTTAAATTAACACTCCGTGAAAAATGTAACCCTTGAAAATATCCGAAATGTAAATGGTGGTGTCTGTAGGCCTCAACGTGTGAGAAAGGTTCTTCGTTTACAAGACTGTATAAATTAGATGTTTTATTGCTGCACATATTGGATAAAAGTTAGTTCTATATATTGTCTGTATTCACATTGATTTAAGCACATCTTTTCTTTTGATATTGGGTGAGGAAGGTGATGTGGTGTTTTTCCACCCAAAACTGTCCCTCTTTTCCCTATGTGGGTAGGTCTAGATTTCAGACCCTAGCTCAGCTGGCACCTAGGGAAACCTAGCCATACTATACCTAGGGGCATCCAGGGTGTGCTGACTTGCATTGCTTTTGCCACGTTTTGCTAACCAGAATCCCTTGCAAACCTGAAACTTTGGAAAAAAAGCAAATTTTCCTCACATTTCTGTGATGGAAAGTTCTGGAATCCGCAGGTAGCCACAAACTTCCTTCCACTTGGCATTCTTCCAAGTTTTCTGATAAAAATGGTACCACACTTGTGTGGGTAGACCTAGTGCTTGCGACAGGAAACGGCCCAAAACACAAGATGGACGCTGCACATTCTTCCACCCGAAACTGACTCTCTTTACCCAATGTGGGTGGCTCTAGATTTTGGACCCTACCACAGCTGGCACCTGGGAAAACCTTGCAAACCTGTACATTTCTGAAAACTAGACACCCAGGGGAATCCAGGATAGGGTGACTTGTGTGGCTCTTACCAGGTTCCTTTATTTAGAATCTGTTGCAAACCTCAACATTTGTCTAAAAACACATTTTCCTCACATTTCTGTGATGGAATCTGAGGGGAGCCACAAACTTTCTTCCACCTAGCATTCCCACAGGTCTCCTGATAAAAATGGTACCTCACTTGTGTGGGTAGGCCTGGTGCCCGCAACAGGAAAAAGCCCAAAATGCAACATGTACACATCACATTTTTCCACTGAAAACTGACCCTTTTTTGCAGTGTGCCTAGCTCTGGAATTTGGGCCCTAGCTCAGACAGCACATAGGAAAACCTATCAAACCTCTACATGTTTGAAAACTAGACACCTAGTGGAATCTAGGATGGGGTGGCTTATGTGGTTTCACCAGGTTCTGTTATCCAGAATCCCTTGCATACCTCAAAATTTGTCCAAACACATTTTGCTCACATTTCTGTGATGGAAAGTTCTGGAATCTGAGGGGAGCCACACATTTTCTATCACCCAGCATTCTTCTCGGTCTCCTGATACAAATGATACTTCACCTATGTGGGTGCCTAAAGCAGGGTCAGGCTAAAAACATTAAAACAAACAACAACAAAAAACTTGCACTTTCGGACCCGCTTTGGTTCCCCCTCAATCTCTGCACATTTTTTGCCTTTTCTAGTCGCATGCAAATCAAGGAAAGGGTGTGATAATGGTCTTGCAGGGCATTGTGTGTAAGAAAGCATGTTGGGATCCACAAGAGGAACACCACCCTGTACAACCTTGGGTGTCTAGTTTCCGATCATATCTAGAGTTGGTAGATTTTCCCTAGAGACAATGTACACCTTGGCGGAGAAAGACCGAAAAGACAAATATTACTGCACAAGCATCTATTCCTCAAGTACACACACATTCCGGTTGCATTTGGCACGAGGGTAAGTGATGGTTCAATATACAAAATTTTATTAAAAAGAGATTTTACAAAAATGAAATACACTGTTAATGATTGAAAGGTTAAATAACAGAACCAATGACTCAGCTTGTGAGCTGTGAAGCTGCATCAAGGCACCAACTGCTTTAAAGTCCATTCACACACCTTTCATACGTGTGATGCACAAGATCATTCACGCAGCCAGCCGCGGGCCCAGCACATTACAGCACTCACATCTATTGGCAATGCCATTCAAGGGCACATCACTTTCATATGCTCACATGACAGAGACAGCAGTCACACTGTCTGACGGAGTGTGTGGACTGACGTTTGGCTAGCTCTGTGTGTAGTGACTAGTATCAAGCCACTACTCACACACCACCAGTCAAGCACCAGCTCACACACACTGCCAGCCAAGTGCCAATCCGTGTGCACTGCCAGCCAAGAGCAAGTCCGTGCACACTGCCATCAATTTTTTTTTTAACAAAATAGAAAACACAAAACTATTGTAAGTAAATACAAAACTGCAAGCACCTCAGCCCTAACTAAATGCATAACACGAATGCCAACCGTGAAACTGAACAAAAACTATAAAACAATACAGACCAGGCAGATCACTTTTATGCTCACGGTTGCTTCTAAAAACTCAGTTGCCTGTGGTACAATGTAAAACATGTGGGCACACACAGTCCAGGTTTAGAAGGACACTCGGGCAGTGCATACCACTCTTCTTCGCATATAGACTCTACATGTCTTACAGGGATTGTTTTTTTGGGACATGGGAGGAATGGAATAGGCAAATGGTGATCTTTCAATCTAGCCACATTCTCTACCACTCTAACTCTAGGAACACTTGCATATTCCACTACAACAAGGCTGCTTATCACAGACTGCTGAAACTGAACAAAGTCACCTGGATAACAATCCTTGTAGACAAGAAAAGCTTTGAAGGTTGCAACCAAGGGGGGTCAACAGTGGAATCCCTACCAGTGTACACCTGTAAATGATAGACATTTTCTGTACTACTCTCAGACAGCATATAAATCTTAATTCCATAACGTGCCCTCTTGCTGGGAATGTACTGCCTAAAAACCAAGCGACCCTTGAACAGGACCAAAGACTCATCCACAGTCATTTCTTTTCCTAGAACATAGATCTCTGAAAATTGAGCTACAAGGTGATCAAAGACATGCTGGATCTTAAGAAGATGGTCACAAACAGGGTGCTCTTGTGGCAACTCTAAAACATTATCAACAAAATGCAACATCTGAAGCAGAAGCAAATACCAATCACAACTTGTGAAAGCAGAAAATATGGCCATTGCCATCAAGGGACAGGTAGACCAATATGAAGGCAGCGCTGGCTTCCTTATCAAGCCCATCAACAGAGGTAAACCCAAGAACTTCGTCAACTCATCCAGGTTTGTGGGAGTCCACCGGGTAGTTCTAGAGTGGGACTTAAGTCTGTTGTCTCTCAAATATTTATCAGCATACACATTAGTCTGTTCGATAGTCTCATCCAAAAATATATTGTCCATAAACAAAATAAATACATTTTTAGTCAGAAAGTTTTCATTATTCACTCTGCACACTGCAACACTAGTAAAGGCAGGCAGTGCCAGCTCAACCATGTTTGGGGCAACCTAGAGTTCAGCTCTTCCAGTAGTAAGCCTTGCAGACCCAGGCTGCAATCCATGTGCCTCTTGCTGCACTATCAGCACATCAATGTTTTCCTTTAAAGCAAGCACTTCCTCCGCACTGAGAGTGGCTTTGTCATCAGATGATTCCTCTCGGACAGAAAATTCACTGCCAGAATCTTGCACTTCTTCCTCTGCCTAAGATGCAGTCAGTCTCATAATCATGTTCAGAGGAAGAACCGAAAAGCATAGCAACAACCTGTTGAGCGGTATTCCTGCGTGTAGCCATAATCCTTACTAATAGAAGTAACTTGACCAATAAGTCAACCACAACCAACACTGTGTAAAATAAGCAATAAAGTTTGGCTTTATCACAAAGACCTATAAATTCAAAAATTATACCACTCACTTGCCATTGACAGCTTGACTCAGCAGCACCTACTCCGGTCAGACATGGCAAGCACCAACAATATCCTACTAAAAAGGAAAAACAAAATACAGTTACACATAAGACAACACAATACACATTGTGCACAAATCTAAAGAGAATTTCACACACAAAACAGAAGCCAAATATGCTCCAATCGTTACCCCATTTACAAAAAAATAATTTATGCATGGAAATGATACTCATTTGGAGTAAATAGTACAAAAAAGTTTTTTTACCAAACACATGTATTTATGCGGACTTCAGATCTACTAGTGCCGAAACCGCAAACAAGAATCAAAGCAAAGGAATCAAAAGCTTTACAATGGGAAAAAGGACAAATAAAACATTAACATCACAAATACAAGTAATGCCCCTGCCTACACACACCGCAAGCCTAGCTGGGGGGGCAGATGGGCCTGAAAATATGGCCAAAACATTCACTCCCAAAAGAGGAGAGACCCTTACCCAAGGTGCCGCTACCCATACCAACAATATTGCCCAAAAATAAAATTCCTGGTGTCTGGCTTCTGCCGCCCTTGGTGGTGGCAGATGGGCCTAAAAGCATATGGTGCTCTGTCCCCAACAGGATCAGAAACAGGCAGAAATATCACCCCCTAATGGGGAGCGACCCTTGACAATAGGCCGCTTCCCACAACAATAACATATTCAATAAAACATCCCTGGTGTCTAGTGGCTTTCTGTCGCCCCTTGTAGGCAGATAGGCCTAATAGCATAAGGCTGATCTGCCCCCAGAGGGGGCAGAAATGGCCAAAATAATCACCCCATAAAGGGGTGCAACCCTTGCCCAAGGGATCGCTCCCCACAACAACATATTCAATAAAGCATCCCTGGTGTCTAGTGGATTTTGCCCCCTTAGGAACAGATGGGCCTAAAAGCATAAGGCCACTCTGCCCTCTATGGGGGCGGTAATTACCAAAATAATCACCCCCCCAAAGGTGAGTGACCCTTGCCCAAAGGACCCTCTCCGTCCAACAACAACATATTCAATAAAACAATCCTGCTGTCTAGTGGGTTCTGCACTCCGTTGGTGGTCAGATGGGCTTAAAAGCTTCAGGCCCATCTGCCCCGAAGTGGGGCAGAAACAGGCAAAATAATCACCCCCTAAAGGTGAGCGACCCTTGCCCAAGGGGCCACACCCCAAACCACAAACAAACAAAAATCCCTGATGTTTAGTGGGCATTCCTCCTTCACGAATGCAGCACCATGAGTGATCATGCAGCAGGGATGCTCCAAAGAGACATCGGGAAAAGCAAAACTCTTTTCTTTCCCCCGATGCCTCTTTGTTTTCACCAAACCCCCTCCCCGAGGAGAAACTGAACTTTCTCCTCCGATGTGCTGAAAGCAAATGGCTTCCAGCACATCCCTGGCAACTTCAGATGCCGCGGGGGAAGGGCTCAGGAGTGGCAGCTGAAGTGCTTTCACTGCCATTCCTGGTGGGGTGGTTGGGTTGGGTTGGGTGGCCCACAGGGGGAGGAGGTGCCAGCACATCTCCTATAGGTGTGTGCCAGGACGGCCAGGAGCCATCCTACGCACAGTCCCACCATGTCTTTGGATGGCTCCTGGCCGTCTGACACACAAAAGGAGTTAACAATGGCTTATCCAACGTTTGGGGAACAGCCATTACAACGTGGCCGTTACCACGCATTGCTATTATAACGCAGCTGTTACAACGCGAGTGCCATTACCACACATTACCTTTACCACACAGGAATTTACAATGCATATGCCTTTACAACAAATTTTGTGATAAAGGCATGATTGGTAAAGGCATGTGTGTTTTAAATGTAAGTATTAGGTAAGTACAAATATATATGGGAAATATTATTTTTTTGTAAAGGGTTTAGGGTGGGCATTTTTAGGGTTTATGGTGGGTTTGAGTGCATTTTAAATGTAACTATTAGGTGAGCATTTAGCGTATAAAAGTGAAAGTTAGCAGCCTTAAATGTCCTTAAATGTGCTTGTGTGCAGTCTGAGCACAGTAGAGAGATCCCTGACGAGCCAGGATTTCCTGTAGGTTATGTTGATGACAATTCCTCTGACTAGCAGCCTGACCCAGGATTCTAACTGATCGACAAAGGGAGTATAATTAACTCGAGGACCAGCTACACATTAAACGCTCCATTGTTAATTAAAAGGAGATTTTTGTTCAAATATATGTTTAAAAATTTCA
This sequence comes from Pleurodeles waltl, assembly GCF_031143425.1. NCBI lineage: Eukaryota > Metazoa > Chordata > Amphibia > Caudata > Salamandridae > Pleurodeles > Pleurodeles waltl. Next base: position 241,219,516 of record NC_090445.1, read on the forward strand.
TGGAGCGACAGTTCTGAATAAGGTCGTCAGACTCTAGACAGGAGGTGACTTCCTGCCTGCAAGGTGTGGATCCCTTTATCCTTTAGCAGAGATTTCGGGCCAATACAAATTACGTGCACAAGATCCTCTTTGTATGATCCGCATAGGTGGCAGTTTCTGTTGCCAGTATACCGCCAGGTAGGTTTATCCGAAAGAGCTGGAGGTCGGCTCAGGTGACACTGCAACAATTTGAGCTTCAGGTGGAATAGGTAAGTGGGAGATAAGTACTGTGCTTGTTTTAGTTTTGAGTAACCGTTTATAACCATCCATGCATGGCTTCTTTTTGCGAGCTCAACTTTGTCTTCAAGTAATGAGATTTTAGTCGTTGCTGAATTGACTACTTTTTTGAAGGCCCTTTAAGACAACTGTAAGGTCCAGAGGTTCCCAAGATGCAAGTTGACTAGGCATTGGTCCAGATAGTCTTTGAGGCTGTTGCCATACCTGCTGCCACTCGGGCTGTCAGTTGCTGACCACAGGATAGAATTTAGTGAGTTTGGCTCTACATGTTTTAGTTGAAAGCAGCATTTCGCGATAGCCCTCTGTCGTCCGATGGATTGCATCAGTAGACCCAGTTCTAGCCGAATTTGGCTTGGGGAGGTGCTTTGGGGTAGATTAAAAGCATAATGATAAACCTTTGTTTGTAGTTTGTCCAAAAGTGCTGAGTCAAGACCAAACAGGGGCTCACTACCATAGGTTACGGTTGGCAAGAGTTTTGATGCCATGACTTTTAAAAGAGAATCAAGCGTTGAGTCTTTCAACTTCTTGTGTAAGGTACTAAAGACAGCAACAAAGTCATTCCTCTTAGTTGTGATTGCTTGGAGCTGTTGCTTTGCCAGCCTCTTGTTGTCTGACAACACCCCTAGGTACTTGCTGTTTCCAGGGTGTGGACTCTAAGGTACCAAGTGTTGTTTTTCTTGCATGCCCTGCTAACCAGCATCACTTTAGTTTTATTCAAATTCATAATCAAGTCAGTTTGTGTAGCATGCAAATGAAGAGTATTTATCAGTCCCTGTAGACCTATTTGGTTATAGTAGGTGGTTCAATGCCAGTTTGCTAAGATGCAGAGTGCGGCAGTAGGTTTTATCAAGGGCTAGTCAGAGGTCAGCCATGAAAACATGGGGCCAGCACACACCCCTGCTTAAGGCTCTGTTGAATGTAGATTCTTCTGGACAGTAGGGTGCCTTCCCCAATTTTAATCCACACCCGAGTTTGTATAGAAAGGGACTCTGTGGCTCTGAGGAAGTGTGTGGGAATGTTCCGAGCCCTAAGCATCCTCCAGAGCTTTACTCAATTTACACTGTCAAAAACTGATTTGTAGTCAACAAAGCAAATGTAAGTCGGGCGGTTCTGTTTCCCCAGTTGGCCCAGGATGAGGGACAATGCCAGAACGTTAGTAAATGTGCCAAAGCCTTTCCTGAAGCCGATTGTATAGCGGGGATTATTTGCTTTGTATCTGCTCAGACAGACAAAGGTTGCCCAGGATGAGAGATGCAATGTATTTTGCTTCATTGTCAAAAAGTGTGATAAGATGAAAGTTTTCTGACGAGGCTTTGGCGCCACCTTTGTGAATTGGGATAATAACAGCACCTTGGCATGAGTCGAGTATGGAACTTGTATGGACTGTGTAGGAAAAAAGGGGGGACAACTTCCCTGCCCAGTACCTTGGATCTTGCTTGTAAATGGCCTGGGGGGGTTCCATTTGGCTAGGGGCACCATCCCTCCTGCTTTTAGTGATACCTTTGTTAATGTTTTGAACGGACAGTTGGACCCGATCTGAATAGAGAAGGAACTGTGGATCTGTTGCTGGGCAGGCCCCCTGCAAGGCATTAGATGCTAATAGGGCCTCTTTACAGGATGGCAGTGCAGGGAGTACCTTGGAGGCAGGTACAGATGAGAGGCCTTTACTGCTGAGAAGTGTTTTCTAACAAGGGTGACCAAGCACTTTTTTCTGATGGGAACGCTCCCAAGGGGCTGCTGTTCCCTATTTAAGTTATTGACGGTTGACCAGACCAGAAGTTTTTAGAATTAGGTTGCTTGCAGTTGTAAAGCAGTTTGGCCAAGAAGACATCCGGAGTCGCTCGGTTGTCAGTCCAGAGTGCTTTGGTGTATTCCTTTTTTGCACCCCCCCAGCTTTAGAATATACAAGTTGTCCGCTGCTTTCCTGTTGCCCCTTTGCACCAGCCTCAGAGCCTGATTAATTTTCTCCTTGGCCAAACAACAGGTTGGTGATCTCTTTTTTGGTCTTATCCGTTTAAATTGTGAGGCTCAGGAGTATTCCCTGAGTGAGCCAGCTAGGTTGCAGTTCTTGTTTGCAAGTATGCTAGTAGTGAATTTTTGACACGTTTCTACTTGAGTTAGGTTTAGGCTTTCAAGATCCTTGAGGACTGTTTTGACACTGTTGGCTGTGACCGCTATAGTTGATCCTGACCATTTCAACTTCATATAGTTTGTAGTGAATTGAGATCCGAATGCCACAGGACCACTCTCAGTGGCCTATGTGTTTAGGCTGAGAACTAGTATTTGTGGAAGATGGTTGCTCTTGCAGCGCTCTGCAATTTGAAATGAATGAACAACAGGAAATAAAGAGAGCGATAGGACATTGTAGTCAATGATGTGCTCAGATCGTGGGCCTGTATAGGTAAAGTTTGCTGGACAGTCATCCAATGATCTACCATTGAGCGCTTTCAGCCTAAGATGCTCGATATCCAGAATGCTCCCCACGTTTATTTGTGTGACTTCACTATTGACACCTGAGGTTGTATATCCAAAAGATGTTTTGTTGGGTGAGAAATTCATCAGGTGATCCTGAGCTGATCAAGTTCATGTAAAAGGGCGATTTTAGGGTGGGTATGGGTTGAGGGATTGTGAGGTTTTATGGATATATATATATATATATATATATATATATATATATATATATATATATATATATATATATATATATGTGTTTGTACCCTCCTGTATACTTTTTACAAAGCATATTCCTTTACCATTTGTGTCTTTACTACATAAATATAAGTATTTTACAGGAAAATATAAACCCTTTGTTTATATATAGAAAGTGTTTATACTTACTGGTAAAATACTTATATTTACTGGTGAAAACTTTACCACACATATGCCTTTACCACTCATGCTTTTACAATGAAATTCGTTTTAAAGGCATGTGTGGTAAAGGCATAGTCGTAAAAACATCCATGGTAAAGGTTATGCGTGGTAATGGCATTCACGTTGTAACGGCATGCGCTACAACGGAATGCTTGGTTCCATCATACAACCCAAACGATTAGCTTGTGAGCTACTGGTAGCTCTCCAGCTACTTGAAAGTAGCTTCCCTGTGTGCAACTCATTCTATTACATTGGAAGCTTTTATGTGGTTGAAATAATTAAAATTGAAACGTTTGTATTTGAGATGAAAATATGTGCATTTTCAGCTGACCATACCAGGCTATTGGTATGGTTTGACCACTGGGGGGTGCAGTGCCACCAAACTTGGCACACTTGCAGGGTTTGTCCTTGTGGTTGTCAGTGTGTCATCAGGTTCAGCTGCGACTTCTGGTTCGGGAGTTAGAGGCTGGTCAGTGATGTGACCTCACTGGTTTGCTGGTTTCCTTCTGTTGCAGACTGTAACCTCAACTCTGGAGGGAGTTCTTGGGGAATTTTCGAAGCCTGGAGGTCCTCTGGGGTTCTTTATATTTTTTCCAGTGTCCAGCAGCTCCTTAGCGGCGATTGTCAGGTCCTGGGTGCAGCGGGCAGGGTTTGGCGCCTTTTTCCCTTTGCGGCAGGTCCACAGTTCCCTTTGTGTAGTTTCCCACCTTTGCTCCCGCCAAAGATTGGGGTTTGCAAAGGGGTTGACCATCTGCTGCTAGCAGCCGGCATGGCATGAGGGTCGAGTTTCAAATGCAGCAAGCCCTTTTGAAGTTCGCTGCCAGGGCAGAGCACATTCCTGAGGGAGGGGGTGTTAGCACCTCCACCCAGGAAGGGCATTGTTCTACAAACCAGAGACAGATCTCTCCCCCAAGGTTTGTAGATTGGGTGTCTGAGGTGGCAGGCTGGATAGAACCAGTCAGCAAACATGCCAGGGTAGTTAGCTTTTGGAGGGGGCACCAATAAGGTGACCCCTCGGTACATATAGCGATAAATACAATACTGGTACCAGTGATTAGTTTTTGGTTGGCCCATCAGTGTGTAAGAAATAATATTTGTTTCCTCAGGACTTTGCTACGGATCCTGCCTGGCCTTAAGTACGCATATTGGTTACATCTGACCACTTTCTTTTCCACATATCCTACTACTGGCAACTTGGTCCCATTTAATGGCTATAGCTGCCCGAACATTTAACACAATGGCTGGGATTCATTACTCTGAATTTGAGCAGCCGTCGTATATTAATCTGTTAGCTAGATTGTCTGTGAATCATCTTCATTTGTAGGACTCTAACCCACAGTTCTAATGTGCTGTAAAATAGTGTATCATTTCTCTTATTTCAAAGGTTGGGAATTACCAAAAGATTTGTCTGTTCTGTAGGTATTTCCTGGCATTTGGTATAGTTGAACCGGATTTTCCTTGCTGAGCTGTAAAAAAAAAAAAAAAAAAATGTTCTGATCTGTGGCTCTCCGAATGTAGTGTCAAAGCTGATTTTGTTTACCTTGGGACATTAGGTCACCTTTCCGTCATGTGTAAATATCATCGACATTAGCTAAAGAAATAAGTGTTGTTTAAAACCTTGCACTTAGTTCACAAGGTCTTGTATGGAAACACCTAATCTTCTTGCCATCAAGTTCATACCTCATGATAGTCCCCCATATTTGATTGAAACTAATGGGAGGAGCTAGAGCTAAGTTGTGAAACACTCTACCACCTTTGTTGAATATAGAAAGATGTCATCTTTACTTGCATCAGAAATTAAAAACCTGTCTATTCAACATTCAGGCAGCTGGATGAGTGAACTCTGTTGCGTTACTGTATGTCTGTCTAGCTCTAAGAAACTACAGTTTAGACATATGTTTAATGAAAAAAGCACAATACGTGTCTTCTTTAACCGGTTTAACCTAGCCAATTCCAATCTCTGATTCACTGAATGTGACACAGTCAGCTTGCTAGATTTTTGCACTAAAACTGTAAAGTACAATTTATGCAACAGTAAAAAACAAAAAATGAGCTCATAAGCGCTCATTTTCACATTTTTTATGACAGTGTCCTTATTGGGCAAATTCTTCACTTGTCAATAACAACTGCAAACTTAACATTTACTATTTGAGTGTGACATTCCTGTGGATTGCATCAAATGGAGGGACTTTTCCTGAAGGTTAACAATCTGAGCAAGGGAAAAGGCTTACCTCTGAGAAGACCTACTAAAAAGTAAAAGTAAAAAGTAGATGAACCAAAAGACAGATGTGTTCTCCTACAATCCAACCAGTAACGAATCGAAAGTGTGTGTGAAAAAGTATCAATATTTATTATAAAGCCTTCGCAGTGTGACAGGGATGTAATGCCTATCACAAAGCATATTCTTGAGCTTTACTTTGTGTATTTTAATCTTAGTACAACCATAGGTTTCACAGAGGGGCTAACTCCTTTCTTTGTCTTTGAATAACCGAACTACTACAGAATCAGTTCTAACCATAACATCCTGATACTGACATGAGTGTAAATATGCTCTTGGTGAGTCATTGTTAAATACACATGTTACTTACTGTCCTGTAGACTCAACTAGACCTGGTTTGCATTCAGGCGGGTTAATAACATCAAAGACCTTGTTGTCAGAGCTTGCTCAGCCAAAGACAACGCCAACTCACACACTGCACACCAGAGTTTATCACCGTTTGTGGGGCATTATAGATGTCGACAATGTAGTGTCTGCCAATCTAACATTAACCTAAAGATCTTTCACCAAGATATTAGAATAACCCGTAAACATCACATTAGCAGTAACTCCCAGAATATAATTTGCTGGCCGTGATGTCTTTACTACCTTATTCACATTGGGCACACACAAAAGAACAAAATAAAGAACACCACATCGTAGTAGCATAATAAGATGTCCAGTGGTCCCCTAGCACAGCATTCCACAGAACTGAATCACACTGTCAGTAATATGTGATGCAAAGTGATTGAGCAAATTACTCCTTCCTATAGGGGCCAGAAGAGCTCCACCATCTTCGACTGGAAGTAGTGTAAGTGGCAGAAACAGCCAGTTCATTCAGTTTCATCTCAATAAAACTCAGGAATGGAATATCCTGATTACTGTTTAACTTGACTGAATCCATTAATGACATAGACTATGAGTAAACATCATAACTGTAATAGTGTCTTCACTGAGTAGCCATGTGCAATATCATAACCTGGCACAGGTATTGATACTACCGCAGATCACTGCCCTTCAGGTAATCCTGGTAAGTACAGCGATCTTCTGCTACTACTAGAGGATTGGCTGTTACACTCAGTTAAATATTGTTAGCTTGTCGAATAATGTTGAGGAGTGCAAGCAGATGTTTTAAAATCAGTATCGCCTATAATGTCAGCTAATGTTACATATTCTGCTAGATAAATACAATCTGGGCTGGAGTAGGGAATCAAGTGCAGCCCTGGTAAAAATGCTCAAACAAGCCCCACTCACTGTCTTTTTGCGCTATTGCTTTCTTTTCATCCACCCATTCCCTCTCCCTTCTTCTCAACTCTCTCTTCTACCTTTCTGATGGCCTTCCCCCTCCCTCTCTTTCTTTCTTCAAGCCTATGTCTGCTCCAATTAACCTCCGGGAGTTGGGGAAAGTGATGGAGGGACCAGGAGCGGGTTGGGCTTTCAAAACCTGCCTCAACGGGCCCGGCCCACTGGGGAAATACCTGGTGGGCCCGGGCCTCATTGTAATCTATTACTTTGTGGTTATCTAATGCTATTGACCTATCTATATTTGAATTCAGAGTGGCCACCTCGTAGTAATTTCTTACTACACCAACTTTTAGTTTTCTATTTGATAGTAATCAACTAATATCAAAATGTGTTTGTGTGTTTGTATAAATGTGTGTATAATTATTTATATATATATATATATATATATATATATATATATTTTTTTTTTTTGCACTTAAGATTTAAAATTGTTCTTCACCCACTATTTTGAGATGCCAATTTTTATGACCACGCTGGACAGCTTTTTCTTCTAACTGAAAGTCACAGACACCAGTACAACTAAGGAGTACAGTGTACCTCTCACAAGCCAGCCTGCAGACAGAAAAGTTGTAGTCTCTTATATGCAAACATGAATAAGTATTCCCTGCCTCATGGCAGCAAATTCTAGCACTCACATACTTTATAAAACCATTCTAATCGTACCCACGTTGTTTTTGCAGGCATGAACCTTTGACGTTCGTGAAGACTCCCCTGTTTCAAGTAGAACATCCCAGTGCTCTTCTGAGGCAAGCGGTGAAGGGTTTTATTCCCAAGCCAACATCCCATACCCCACCTGAAGGGCTGTTTTTAAACATTCCAAGGTGCCTGGCATTCCGATGGCACAGCCCTCTACCTTCTTCAGAGTGAGACTTCTACCGTTTCTCATTCAATGCTGATTTAACACTTTTTTCTAATGTAATCAGGGTAGTAGCAGCAGCCTGGTGGCCCGCTCTTGCCTCTCTGTGAAGATTATTTTTAAATTTCAATACCAGCACGCCTAATCAAATTCAGGGAAGAGGACTAGAAATCTCCCTAGCCTAGCCGTAGTCTTTAGCAGTTTTTGTTTTAATGTATTTGCTCTTACATTAAAACATTTCTCCAATGTTTACAGTTTCCTAGGGGCGCTACATAAAAACTTTTAATTTTATTTAGCCTGATTATGAACCCACATATTGATTATATCAGTTCAATTTCATTTGCAGAAGTGCAAACAATTTTCAAAGGCATTTGAAACCCTAGGGAAAAAAAGCATTTGAATCTTTTCTGTCCTACCAGCCATTGAAATATGACGGTTCCCCCATGTTTTCATTCTTTTCTTCAAAGTGCTCCAGAACATTCTCTAGTCTGTAGTTCAACTTATCTTCGATGGCTTTATACATGTTTGTACCCGAAATGTGATCATATTGTGGGCTACCTAAAGACCAAATTTAGAATTGTTTCCGTTGCCATAACCTAAAGGAAAATTCTGACTTGCCCCTATCAGTAAGTAGGTCTTGCAGTGTCCAGTACACTAGGTGCTTTAAAGCAAGGATTAGTGGTATGCAGCAGAATATTTTGTCTCTTCAGTTGGATTTATCTCAATTATTTTGTATAACTTTTTGTCCTCTCTAAGCCGATTTTCAAGTGGATTTATAGCCAGGGAAATCGAGACGGGAGAACAGGCTTCTTTGCTAATTTCCTTTAGCAAACCTATCAATATGCAGAAATTTGATAATCTCTCAGCCAGGTAATGACCAGATCCACATTACACAATACCTTGAAGTAAAGTCATGAAATAAAATCTGTAAGTATTTTCTGCCTCTTTGGTAGCCACTGCTTTTTGTCTACAATGTCCTAATGCTGATTCCTAAAGTCATACAGCTTCCATATGTTGTACCCTGAACATCTGCCTTGTGGTCTGTACAAGGCACCAAGGGTTTTGAAAAAAAGTGATGTCAGTGACGGTAACTCATCTCCACATAAGAGCTTACATCTACACATATCTATATGACTACCCATATCACTGTTTGATCAAAATTATCTCCGCAAATCAGACCAATCCTAATTTACATACTACAGTCACGCTTTTACACCATTTAGGTTTATCCATAAATAAAGACGAATCAGTGTTTCGCCTGACAGAAAGAAGGAAGTTAACGGGAGCAAATTTAGATGCCATCCAACTTTGAGCCTTTTGCCACAGAGAGAGCTTTAGACAGTCAACTATTGATGGACTAATTCACTCCCTTCAGAGGGCTCAGTCAGTACACAGTCTGCTAGACTTCATGACTAAATTCTTCACAAGAGTTGCTACAGTTAGCTTTCACAGACTGTTTACTTTAGTGGTTAAGACAGGTTGAGTGCATAGCAGGCTGAAAGAAGATGGGAGCTCGGTTACTTCATATAGACTCTGCTTGGCTACTGTCATTAACTAAACCACTACAAAAACCATCTTTTTCAGTTGGACCTCCTCTTGAATGCAATTTGCCAGACAGCCAGTTCAGCAAGGTGGTAATGGGTTTCCTTCCTCCTGTCTCAGGCCTTGTGTGACAGAGGTGCATTGTTGTGCATTCAAAACAAAGCTATTGTTCAATAGTAATAAGTCTCACTACTGTTATATTGTCTTTCCTTGCTAGACACCTTGCATAATGGAGCGTGGGACCAGATATGTTTTAGGTTCCCTGTCAAATATTGGGGAGCAGGATAAGGTGGACCACGCCATTTTGGTGTACCATTTGGTATTGGTTGCCATTTCGGGGAGGGCTCTTTCATGGTTCTCCTCTTTCCTTGTGGGGAGTGGCCGTACTCCTGGCCTACCTCTATGTTGGTCTCACCAAAAGAATGTATCCTTCAGGGTCCCTCTGGGCTCTTCCTTTCTCTCATCTTATTTAATGGTTATAAGCAACCTTTGAGAAACCTTGTTTGTTCTTTACGAGTTGCGGTGGCCTCTTAAGTGAATGATACTCAAGTGGTCCGGATCTTTGGCAGGCCCTTGTCTGAGGTTCAGTTTCAAGTCAACATAGGCCATAATAGCACATAATATAAGCAACAAAATACAATACATCAAGCGACAAGTTGACTGTTGGAATGAACCCACCAGGCATAATTATAATTAACAATACTAATCTGAAATGTTTTAAGATATTGTTTTCCTAACAATGATTGCTTTAGAAATAAAAAATGTAACATTAAAACAAATGGCTGGAGACTCCATAGCATATAAAAAATTAAAAGCAGCTTTGTGGTCCCTGATATTATGTGCAATGAAAATAGGTTTTAAAAATTGCATCCTTAAATTTAAGTAAAAAAATTTACAAAAGAGAATAAAGTGCAAAGTGCACTGTTTGGAGGTTCCATCACACAGGCACAGATCTGTTGTTTTACCTAATTGATTCATGTCAGGGAAAGAGACATTGGCCCTCATTCCGAGCCTGGCGGGCGGCGGAGGCCGCCCGCCAGGCTTCCCCCCTCCGAAATACCGCTCCGCGGTCGTAAGACCGCGGAGGGTATTCCGAGTTTTCCCCTGGGCTGGCGGGCGGTCTTCACAAGACGGCCCGCCAGCCCAGGGGAAAACTCCCTTCCCACGATGACCCCGGCTCGTAATAGAGCCGGCGGAGTGGGAAGGTGCGACGGGTGCAGTTGCACCCGTCGCGTATTTCAGTGTCTGCTTTGCAGACACTGAAATACTTTTAGGGGCCCTCTTACGGGGGCCCCTGCCGTGCCCATGCCATAGGCATGGGCACGGCAGGGGCCCCCAGGGGCCCCGCGACTCCCCCTCCCGCCATCCGGTTCCCGGCGGGAGAACCGCCAGGAACTGGATGGCGGGAGGGGGAGTCGGAATCCCCATGCCGGCGCAGCATGCTGCGCCGGCTTGGAGGATTCCTTTGGGGCAGCGGGAAACCGGCGGGAGACCGCCGGTTTCCCTTCTCTGACCGCGGCTGAGCCGCCGCGGTCAGAATGCCCCGCGGGGCACCGCCGGCCTGTCGGCGGTGCCACCGCGTCCCACGGCCCTGGCGGACTTGTTCCGCCAGGGTCGTAATGACCCCCATAGTCTAATCAGGAAAAAGAGATGTTGACAATTTGATCATAGTTGGACGCTTGCTCTAGGCAAGACTGCTGGTTTACAGATGACAGCACTTTTGTTTGTAGGTGACTAGGCCAGCCCTACAACACGTCGCAACTGTCGGTCCAAACTTGGCCTGCAATGATTAGGATAATGAACAATGCAACAGAATTGTAAAAAATTAGTCACGAATACAAAGACCCCAACCACCTTGCAATAACATAAGATGTAAAGCAGGTGTGAAATAAACCCTAATACACTAGCATGATGAACCTAATCTCTAACCTAAAGAGAGCTAGATGTGGTAAACCTAATCTGCCAGTACAATGCCCCTGAGAAGAGCCCCCCAACCCTTGTTACCTTGGAATGAGATCTCTAGATCAGACTCCGTGGTGACACTAAGGCTGGGTCTGCATCAAGGCGACATGTAGATTAGATAGCGTTGATGGCATCTGGTAGGAATTCCCCTGATAATCTTGTCTGTGTAAGATGTATTTATACAGATCTTGTAGGTTAAAAGTCACTAGGTGACTAGAGCACAGGCCTGCAAGCCAGAAGGCTAAGCTAAACTCCTGATTCCCATTAAAACTAAACAGGATCCACTACACGCTGCCCATTGCTGGAATAAGTATGACGCCAAAGAAAGTGAATGAATCCAAGCTAAAGTGCTCTGGACTAAAACAAACTTAAATCATATAAAGACATAACTAAAATCTAATTAAACACTTGTTAAAAATAGCTAAAACATAAGAGACAAAATGTCGACCATAACAAGCACAGCAGGCCAAAGTTAAAGGCAATGTTGGCAAACTTTGAAACTTTAGAATAAGCCAATGGTCAGATTTATTTAACAGTAGTCACGATCTTGAAAAATGTCTTCAAAGCGATCAAAAGGAAGGGCATTCAGGAAAGAAGCCACATCTTCAGATGTTGGATCGATTACAATATTGGCAGACGGATCCATGGAGCAGTAGTGCGCAGCAGTCTCAGGTGCAGGATCTCTTGCGAAAGCAGCACCATCCAAAGTACCCAAAGGAGCCAGACAGTCCACCCAGGGTGGCTCATAAGTGGCCTTGCGAATCCGCCTCAGACTCATGGGGCACGACAGTGAATGAACCCTCATCGGTAACATCATCAGTTCTTTCTCCACGGGAGGCACTGACAGAACAGCAAGGCACAACGAAGGTAGATGTTGGAAGAGGCACCAAGTGCAGTGGAAGACTGGTTGCACACACCAAAGCATGGGCGGAATGACAGTGATCAATCATGCTCCAATAATTCCATCAACGGAGCACCAAAGAACTGCACCATGTGATCACGGCACAGCTGGGATGGTGCAAGTAGCTCCATCACTCCGCTTAGCTGGGAAGGCACAACCAACGTGTATTAGGAACAGCAGCAGGAGTATCCCGCAGATCAGTGCCAAAGTCACAGGAGAGCCGCCAAACTCACTGGAGAAGAGTGAATGGATGATTGAAGAAATTACTCCAAAGACAGTCCTGAAGATGGACACGAATCCAGACCCGACAGCCTTAAAGAAGTGTACAATTCCTGTGGTGCTTGAAGCGTTGAATATTCTAGATACCAGCTTTCCAAAGTGCTTTGGGAAGTTGATACTCAATAGGAATTGTATCTCGGCTGATGATCTTGCTATCTGGAGAGCATACGTCTCTCTAGCAAATGTCAGCGCAACCTGTTCTGGAACAGTAGCACCTTTAGTGTGCTCAGCTTGTCATAATTTACATTAGTAGTATCAATGTGAGGCCGCATTTCTGCTACTCTTATGTCTTGTGTGTTTGTGGGGGGGGGAATAAAACATGTCCGCAACACGTTATGATCTTAGAAACTGAAATCGCGTACGCAATTCCTGGTCTCATACTGCAACAGCTTTGTTTGTTCAGGACCACATAACTTCCATTCGAAAGTACATGAAATGCGGGACAAAGGATAAATGCCTACGGATAAAGTATAGGAGGTGTATGTCACCACCGTTTCGTCTCATTGGCAGAGGCTCTCTTCCTTACACTCGCATCAAGCAAGGCTGCCTTCATTGCCGATTTCTCCAGCATTAGGATCTTAGCCCCGTCTTGAAACCCAGGAAAGCCAAACACCATCTTAAGAGTATTGTTAATGGAGACAGCTATAGGCTATTAAGGTCATAATCTAGAGTTAGGCTGTCCTTTATAATTACCTTTGTAAGATCAGTTTCAGGTTTAGCCCATATAGAGTGCTACAAGGAGATGGGTTTGGATGACAAAAATGTCTTCCAAATGGCTCAGCCCAACTTCGTAATGCAGGATGCTAGATGATACTGAGAATGGGGAGTACACAACTTAAAAAGGCATGTTCCTCAAACTAAAGGAATTACTGAGAGAGTGAACCCCCACTTCCCTATCCCCCCCCACCGTAGGTTGCAACAGAAACCGCCTTTGCTTTATAGATGGTAAGCATTTATTTGATGGGACAATTGCCAAGACTACTGGAAAATCTAAACACCCCGTCACAAACTCTTTTCATCTTAAGGCGGGTATTCTGGATGTAATCAGTTTTGGAGACCTTTCCGAAAAAGAGGACTCCCAGGAAACAAAATGACTTAACCTTAGCTGTCTGGATGCCCTGACCAAAGAAACTAAAGCCGGTGGGGGAGGTCTTGGTTCATTGGTAGATGCTGGGGTAAAAAATCCTCTCAAAGTGATCAGCCCAAGCCTGTGAGGGGACAAGTAATGAGAGGACAGGACCTGGATCTTTCTTCAACAAAAGGGGACGTTCGCAGTATTGCAAAACAGGAATATATATTGTTGGCTTCTGTAGCCTGCACCGAGTTCAGCCAAGCCTTCTCCTTTAGCTCCGCCTTCCTGGCAGTTAGGACCTCATTATGCTCCTTCATTAAGAATTTAACAGAAGCGTGGTCTATCAGGACATGATGTAAAGCATCCCTCAGTCGTTTTAAAGCTTAAGTACATTCATGATTGAACCATCCCTGTCTGGGAGACTGCCCTTTTTTGCCAGTCATGCCAAAAGAGACGTATGCGCTTCTGTAATCTGCTCAAAGGCTGAGACAAGGTTGTCATTATCCATAAACATATATCAAACTCATTTGACACTTGGGATAGAAGCCTTCTCATTATGAATGCTGGGTTAATTCGATATCATCTAATATGAGCTCTATTTCGCCTTATAGAAGTGATTTGTGAGATCTTGGGAATGGCAACAAGGAAGATGGCCAGTGAGATAGATAAAACTAACTTGTTATAATCACTTACTACTGTTTGTCTAACTCTAATACTTGGAACATGCATCTCAAGGAATTAACTAATTAAAATATAGTTAATCATGGAATGGTTGCCCCCTCCCACAAACGTGTGTGTCTGAGGAGTGCCCAGGCTAGGTACTTCTTCCAGAAGCAATAGGTTGTGCTTATGAAGCAAAATAGTCAGACAGTCTCGTACTCATTATGTTGAAAATGTAAAGAAGCGTCAACAGCCTCATTAGTGAATCCACATACCCGCCTTGCTGAGTTGCAACATCTTTGTATGTTAAAATCCCCAGCCCTTCATAATTGGGCAAACACTTTAAATTGCTAAAGAAATACATCAAGGTCGGTTTCCAGTGCTCTGACGACCTCCCGATGTGTAGAATCTAATACATTATTGTAATAATTAATAATAATCATATCAGACTCCACCCATCCTTATAATTCAATAGCACAAATTGATAATAGGGAGAGGAAGTGACAAATCTATTCCTAACGATAAATAAATTAGAGATCAACAGCTGTAAACTGCCCTTCGCACAGCTGGCTGGGGATGAGATGGCTGGAGTGAACAGGGAGAGAAAGCTCTCAATATGCAGGTGAATCATCTTCCATGTTTCCTTGATGCAAATTATATGAGTATTGAGTGTGGTATTAAGCCACTTGTGAGCGGGTAGTTTATTCCTGAGCCCTGCAGTTTTGCATGAGACAATATTACTTACCCGTTAAAGCCTATGTGAAAAGTAGGTGTGGTTAAGTCAGCCTGACTAGGGCACCTAACCAAGGAGAAAGTAGACAAGGCTGGGTCCGCAGCAACTGGTGGAGGTCTGATATAGTGACATTTAGGACCTTAAAAACCAAACGATCAGGTGAGGAGGCCAGTTAAGCAGTAGCCTCGGTGACCTGGCATCAGTCTACATCAGGCAGGTCATTCAGGGGATCGTATCCATTTGAAAGTATACGGTGGGGAACCTGATTATCGACTGGAGGGAGAGGCAAAAGGATGGGAAACAGGACCAGCAGGGGCTTGGGGATAGGTGCCTATAAAAGAAGCCAAGGGGAAAAAAGGAAACATTGCCCTCCATCAAAGAAGGAAAGGGGGTGTCATGTAGGATCTTCCAAGGAAACCTGGGGTGCCTACAATTTATAATGACTCAATCTCCAGCAAGTATTTTTTTGGGACGCTCCGATCTCTCCGGTAACAGTAGGATGTTAGCCATGATTACTACATATGTGCAGCAAGCAGGGGGTACGTTAATCATGTCCTGACTGTGGATCCAGCCCACTGGTATGTGAGGTGCCAGCCCCTACAGCCCATGACAGATTTCCTGTGGATGTACCTTTGTTCGGGGGCCTGGCTGAGGGATCAGCCGTATTAATAGCCATGTTATGTTGCATAACGTGCATATGATTGGGGAATCTACACATGGATTGCTTCCCCCCCCTAAGAGGTTTCCTGCCCCCCTCTCCTTTTGTCACAAATGCCCCATCATGTGAACATAGTTGTGGTTGGATGTACAACGGAACAAGTGAGAAAGCAGCCTGCAGATTGTTCGGTAGATTGGAATCACATGGCCCCAAGGTCTCTACATCAGAATCAGGGAGAGATGGTGAAGAGTGAGTTGCGCCCACTCACCCCCTTGTGGACACGTGGTGTAAAATGTGGTGGAAATTGTGACCCTTTTTGTCTTATAGTCCTTTAAGGGTTCTTCTGTTGATGCCAACCTAGACTGTAGGGGTGCAAGCGGATTGGATAGCACATCCCAAACATTATCCATTAAAGACTTCTGAAATAGGTCAAACATTTCTGAGTTAGGGCGGCGTGGCTTGCCAAGATGGCCGACCAGACTTAATCCCACTTTGCTCCGCTGTCAGCAGTAGAAAGGTTGGGAATTTAAACATAACTACCGTTCAATTCTTCATATATGGGAGGTGCAGAAGCATTGATGCCAAGAGAACCCCACCTGGCTGTCCGACTGAGTTTCTAGGTGGCAGATGGCAGTGGCTGCACGGATCTGGAGCTAAGGCCTAGAGACGCGAAAACAATGCCGGGCAAGAGTCCCGAGGCGGCTGAAGGCCTAAACACAACAGAAGGACCCATCAGTTCTGACCCTGCAGTGGCAGTGACCCGTAGCAGTCACTGAAGTTGGTGAGTGAGATTACCAGGGTTTGCAGGGGAGATGGAAAGCGGCTAGACACAGGAGCCACCCGAGAACGGGCCATAGGGTGCAGCATAGAAGACAACAGGCATTGCTCAGGCCCTCCGAGTGCAGATCACCTACTCACCGGGGTAGTCAGGCTAAGCTGAACATCTAGCAGGAGCGACGCCTAGGAGGGAACGACTGTGGGATGGAGAGAACCCTATGGTCTTGCTGATCCGAGTGGACTGCCTGCCCTTAAGTTGGCACCCACCCAAACTGTCTGGGTAGACAGCAGCCTACGGACGTCCGTTAGCCGGATTGAGGAGGTCTCACCTGGTAGCCTGCTGAGCGCCTTCGACCATCACATCTGCAGTGCACCCCTCCAGCCATAAGCCTCAGTGAAGGGCAAAGAGCAGATCTTGGTATACAGTGCATAGGAGAAGCCTAGGATCTTGCTGATATAGCACAGAGCCTCCACAGCACGCCACATTTTGATTCTTTGAGCCCACGCTAGACGTACCATTAGATTAAAGGATAAAAGGGAAAGCTAGCCTGGTGCTGTTACGTCTGGCGGATACCGCTTCACCACATGCCACTCAAAAAGCAACAGCTCAACAGTCTTGAGCTACTTTAGTTCTGCAGAGGCGCGGCCGGCCTCACCCAAAACTAACAATATGGCCCTGATGCGAGAGGAACTACTCTCATCCTTAAGAGACTTCTAAAAGGAATTGAAAGAGGAGCTGAAAACTGATATGAACTCATTGTTGGAGATACTGCAAGCGGATCTCAACATCAACTTATTTGCACTGCGTCAGGACATAGATTTAGTGGGAGTGAGAGTGCTGGAGGTGGAAGTGTCAACATAGAAACCAGAAAGCCATAGACACAGCTAGAAGAAATGACACAGGTTCTATATCAACAACTCCAGGTTTCCCTACTCAACAGAAAGATATGGAAAACAGATCACAGCACAATAATATCAGAAGTTGCTGTCCGGCAGAGGAAGCGGAAGGACCAGATCTCAAGGCCTTTGTAGTGGGTCTATTCCAGGAGATACTAGAGGAGACGCACCTGAAGTTGAAATGGGAACAAGTACATAGGGTTGGTCTCAAAGCCTACGGGGATAAACGAGGACCACAAGATGTTCTGGCCAAGCTCCATTCTTTCAAGGTCAAAGAAGCCATCCTGCAGGCAGCTCAAAAGTTGAGGAAGCCACTTTCAAGGGAGAAACCTGTATTCTTTATCAAGACATTGCCTCTGCGCACATTGGTCTGGCGACTTCAGTTCAAGCGAATAACGGATAAACTCAGGCAAGACCGAGTCAGATGCTGGTGGACCTTTCCCTTTGGCCTCAACTACGAATTGCAGAACAAAGCTTATCACATCACAGAAATAGAAGAGGAGATTAACCTACTTGGCATACACATATCGGTGGAGCATAGCAACAATGAGATACCAGAACCGCAAGGTGGAGACACATCATGTCGACAGCTGGGACCTGGCTGCAACAGTGACGTCCTAGATCACATTAAAACCATTGACTGAGAGGAGATTCTCTGGTTCCGTTCACACAGGCTGGATGCCTATTTCTAAAGGGTCACTTCGACTTACTGGAGAGAACACCAAGACCTTGCAGATGCTCACCCTACAAGGGGGTACTGAAAATGCCCCAGAGACAGCAAACCCAATACATATTACTGATGGACCCCGTGAACACTTGCATTTACGTACTGATAGTTATGTCCATTGCGCTGTACCTGATCAGTCAGCCACAAAATTCCTTACTTCAGGAGATACCTACAGTGACATAAGCGGATTCAGGTCCTAGCCCATCATGAGGTTGACTCTAACACTGAATCCATGGAATTTGGGACAGGTCCTTGTGAGTTTATATTGTCTTTGTTTTCTTTTACAGGGGTCGGGGGGAGTTTAAAGTGATTGATGGCAACTGCAGTATTGTGGGTGGAGAGGGAGAGAACATGGGCGGCAGAGAGGGGGTCCTGGAGAGACATCTCCTGAGAGGGCACAAGAGAGGCCACTGGCTATCGTACATTGACTAATATAGCATAACATCCTACACCTACTTTCACCACGGTTGTGACATGTCAAAGGTCTAAACTTACCGCAAAGTGTCACAAACTATATAAATATTTGATAGACCAACATTATGATGTTATAGCACTGCAGCAGACTGACTTTAAATATGAGGGAAGATCATAGACTCAAATTTAAGTGATACCAGCACTGTTTTAAATCCTCAGCCCCGTCAAAACACAATGGCGTTGCACTGACGTTTCACCAGTCTCCACAGGTCCACCCTGCAGGCCACCATACTGAGAGGGAGGGGATAATAATCATGGTTAAGGGACTCCTAAGGGGCAAGCATACTACATTTGCGTATGTTTATGTACCCAACACCAGGAAAAATTCCTTCACACATTCTTGGCAATGTAAATGGAATTCGGGGAAGGAGATATCTTCCTGATGGGAGATTGTAATCTCACATGGCATGCAGCCTCAGATAGCACGCACCCACAGCGTTCTCCAACAGGCAACTTCTCCCATGCATCAAAGCGTGCCCTGCAGGAGATGAGGCTTATCGATGCATAAAGGAAGCTCCATCCCACCGACAAACACTATACTTTCGATTCACACTCACATCTTCTAGGATTGATTATCTTTGTTAGTCACGCGAGAGGGCAAGGGCTACACAAGGCAACAATCCATCCCATTTGCCTTTTTGACCACGCCCAGTGGAGGTGACTTCACAGTGGGGTTAAGGACAACCTCACCACCCTTGCTGGTTTTCCCATCCTCCATGTCTAGGGATAATCCTCTAGAGATGAACCGTCACGTCATTAGAGCCTATTTCCTACTTAACAAGTCAGAGGACACTAATCTGAGTGTCACATGGGAGCTTTCAAAGCGGTTCTTCGAGGGAGATATATCTTCCTGATGGCAGCCATAAATAAACAGAGAGCGAGGGATCATTTCACATTAGAGGCAGAACTGTGTGATGCAGAACAAGCGCATAAAGAGCACCCCACGCTTATACTCCAGCCAAAAATTACGGCTTTGCACGATAAACTGAATGCAATTTATACAAATGAGGCAGAGCATATCTTACTGTGCCTCCAGAAGACATCATATGAACAGGGGAACAAAGTAGGCTCCCACTTGGGCAAGAGAGCTGCTCGTTAAGAGATAGAGGGATACATAGATGACATACAACGACCCCCAAATGAGCTGACCATTTGTGATGTATTAAAAGCCACCATATTTCGGGAATTTTACCAGGAACTTCATACAGCAGTAGCAATGGTAGATAGCCCTCAACTTCATTATTTGGGTGACATCGATCTCCCCCAAGTGCCTCCACCTCAGAATAAGAGCCTAGGAGCACCAATTGACGAGGAGGAGGTTTAGATGGTGATCAGTTGTCTCAAATTGCTCAGATCACCATGGTCAGATGGCCTAATGGCTCTGTTTTCTAATACATTCAGCTCTGAATTGATACCACGTCTGACAACCGTATTCAACTACAATTGCACTGCAGGAGCTATCACACCTCGATGGGCGAGGCAGTTATTATGGTTGTTCCAAAGCTGGTAAAAGACGCGCACACCTGAAGCTCCTATAGGCCCATAACCCTCCTTGATCTAGACGTGAACTTTTTGATACTCACATCTCAACAGGAAGACTGCTCCCAGGCCCGGTCCACCCAGACCAATCTGGATTTATTAAAGGACGACATGTTTGAAAAGGTTCAAAAGAAAAAGATCCCTGCCATTCTGCTGAGTCTTGATGCTGAAAAAACTTTTGATCGAGTGAACGTATCCTTCCTGTCTCATGTCCTCTGGCGCTATGGGTTTTGCGATCAATTTATCATGACGATACAGCCAAGTTATGCAGCCCTACATTCTAGGGTATTGGTCAATGGGATAAGCTCTGAGCCGTTCCCACCGACTAGGGACGAGACAGGGGTGCCCACTATCCCCCCTTTTATTTGCACTCAGTATAGACCCCTTGGCAGCTCTCATTCGCTTATCTCCACACATTCATGGGATACCGTTTGGCTCGATAGATCGGGAGATCTCCTTGTTTGCAGATGATATCCTTCTACTTCTCTACAACCCTGGCTTCTCACTCTCTACAGTACAGGAGAAACTCCGTATAGTCAAGGGAGTGGCAGGTTTCAAAATCAACCTCTCCAAATCCTCTTTGCTAAATCGTACTCTTCCCCCAACAGATATGGCAACTGTGCTGGCTTGCACAGCCTTTCGATGTGCAAAGAAAGAAATCACTTACCTGGGCATTAAACTTACGTTGAGAATAGAAAATGTTTACTGGACGAACTTCTCACCTCCCCCCTTATTGATCCAAATAAAGGAAGAGTTGAAACGATGGATACCATTCAACATTTCTTGGTTAGGTAGGATAAACACAATCAAGATGTCTATTCTCCCTAAGTTGCTATATCAGCTTACCTGCTTCAGAGTCTACCAGTAGAAGTTGAGCACACATTTTTTTCAATATTACGTACGAATATTACGTGCTTCATTTGGGAGAATAGCCAAACCTGATTAGCCTACAAAACACTGCGTATGCCAAAGAAATTGGCGGGGCTTGGCGCTCCTAGATTTCCTACAAACACTTACTACACATGGATCGTGCTATTATAAGAGGGGTAATATGGGACCGACTCTGGAAGCCAAAGTCAGACCACCCTCAGAACCCCTATCTTCGCACACTAACGAGTACGACCTTGAAGGTTTGGGGTGGAATGATTAAAAAACAGACTTGGACGACCTTCCCCTCACCCTATGCACCAATACACTTCAATCCAGAAACCCCCTGCCCCCGGGCTTTCCGTTTGGGTCCTTTTAATGCTTGGAAGGGGGGGTGGGATTGCCTCACCCTGGCTGACCTTTCATAAGTGGGAAATTCTAAAGTTTGACAATTATAAACAACATTTTCATCCCTCCCACACAGAATTCTGCCATTACACACAACAAAGGGACTGGGAACTGCAACTAGCAGCCACAGGAGAATTCACCAGGGGCAGCTCCTCCATTAGGGTTGGGGAGAATCACACAACACAGTTGCCGGGCTGGAGAGGGAACTCCCAGCCAATTCTAGTGCTGCTCTGAGCAGCAGCAGGATTGACACAGAGCAGGCTGGGAGCCTGTGCCTGCCTGGAGCGACGATGTAGAGAGGAGAGGAGCGGCGCAGCGCGAGAATGGAGCAGGTACGTTTTATTTTTTATATACTCACCCCCAATGAAAAATGTGTCTGCTGGGCGGGCACCCCTCGAGGGACTAGAACATTCCTTTACACCTTTCTACTAACCACGGTAACACCAATTAGACCACGCCACCGTACTTTTTTGCAACAAATCTTAGGGGGAAGACATTTCTGACACTTAATTGGATAATCTGTGTGAATACATTTTAAAGTACAATTGTCCATTTCTCTAAGGGAGGGCCATTACAAGATCATATACGATTGCTACCTGTACCCCACTAAATTGAAGAAAATATTTCCATATACATCCGATCTGTGTTGGAGGGGCTGTGGGCTGCTGGGAGATTTCAACCATATATGTTGGGATTTCCGATAATTTGTCCCTTTTGGAATCAAATCCTTGTACACATTAAAGATATATTAGGATACCCAATACCCCACATGCTCGTACTTGCCCTTTTGGAAATGCGGGCGAATCCCCCCAACACTAAACGCGTAGTGATAGGGAAATGCTCTGACTCTGCCTAGAGCAGCCAAAATTTCAATAGCGGCAGCTTGGAAAAAGGAGGCCCCAGCCATTACACAGTGGCACACTTGCCTTATGAAGACTTTGACAATGGAGAGATTGACATGCATATTTGTGGATAATTATAAGAAATGTAAATCTACATGGAAACCGCTAGTATCCTTTTTATCAATAGTCTTACCACTATTCGCCTGACCCACCGGCACCAGGACCCTACACCTATTCCATTTCTAAAAGCAGTGATTTCCCATTACCAAGACGGAGTTGATTCAGCAGTTGGGCTCTGCGGCGCATGGCAGAGCAAGGGGCCCAGAACCTATTGCCCATTGGACTACACCCCCCCCCCCCGGACAAGTGCTCCATCCCACAGACAGAAGATCGCAACTACCCCTCATGAGCCCTGAATGGCTTATTTTACCATTGTTATGTTTTTTTTTTGTTTCTTATCACTACAATGTTGGAAGTTCTAATGATAAGATAGCATGAAATGATTACTTCTGCCCCAGGTTACGCTGAATGTTTTAAATAGCTACTGAGTGATGCCAGAATTTCTGAGTTGAAAGTGATGTCAGTTGCATGAGAAGGTTGATGGGTAACAGAAGAGACTGGCTTCCCCGGGCAGATGGCACCTTTTCCTATTTGCAGGGGGGGCAATTATTACTAGGAGAAATAGTGAGCAGGCCTAGAATCAAACCAGTCTCAGGAGAAGGGTTTTCATTGAAGGGAGGTGGGACAGGTGATAACTCATTCCCTTGACCTTGTCCCAAATTAGGCAAAGCCTCAAGTCCTGAGTCCCCAGGAGGCCTAGGACGAGTCCCCACACCTGCCATCAATTACCCTAAGAGGCGATGTTCCACATGCTCAATTCTTTATTCAAAGCCCCCATAGCACGTTTAATAAATTGTTCTAGAGATGAAGATGAGGCGCTCGGATTTGCCTGGGCAGATATTATAGGTTTCTAGATTTGAGCTGGTGTTTAGGTGGTCAGATTAAGTAAGGGAGCTAAAAAATTGCAGTGACTTACCAGCTTGTGGCTGTTCAGATGACCAGTGAGCCACATCAAGAGAGTATGCAAACACATTGGAAGAAAAAGAAAATCAATGCTACAACAGATTCCCCTCAAGTCAAAACATGCCAATGCAGAGACCCAAAACGCACTTCAGAGACTATTACACACTGCTCTTTAAAATTAACTTCCACAGTACCTGAGGGAGTGGAGAAATAGAGATGTGATGCAGTCTTCTCTTACTGTAACAAGCAATTGGCAGGCAGTGTCCAAATAATATCCAAATAAAAGGTCAATTTAAAAGACAAAAAGGCCAGGGTGGTGGCCCTGCTAGGTCTCTTCTTAGCGCTGACGGGCCTGCCCATGTCTCACACGGGCATGTTTTGCACTGCGGGAGACTTGAGAGTTATATATGCGCGAAGGCCAGGCTCCTTCCTCACACTCAACTGTAACCGCTTTGGCGCCTCCTGGCACATTGTAATATGGGACTGGGAGTCCCCGCTGTCTGACGCCCTCCAGCTGACCAACAGAGTGCCAGGAGGCTCAATTTCAGTACAGGCGTGCTTTAAGGAAATCCAGGTGTGGATGAACAGTAGTTATATTAAGCTAAATGCCACCAAGACGGATGTCTTGATTTCATTTTTAGGCTTTTCTTATGGTTAGTTGGGTTTAGACCCTCCTGCTCCTAAAGCCAAAACCATTGATTCAGGACAGTCACTTTTATTGTCTTCACTCGCTGCTATAAAATTAGATTAATGCAAAAAATTATTCCTTTATTTGATTAGGAACAGAGGGCTATGTTGGTGTGAGCAGGGGGATCAGCAGTCTTCCTGGAATTGACTATGTGAATGCATGGTACTTTGGTATTACTACCAACACTGCCAATAAGCTGAAGGAGGCCAAGAACCATCACAAATTTGTTTTGGTGTCAGATGCATGCTGGAGAGCCAATGTAAATTGTTCTGTGATCAGCATTAGTTTTCTAACCCTGTCCATCTCTGTATGCAGACTAATCTTTTGTGTTGAAACTACCCATTGCGCTGCTGCTGCTGTTGGTTGCACTATTGAAACAGATTTGCTGTTGTGAAAGGTACCTACAGTTCTTTGCCTTCCATTATGGAATAAGCAGGCTAATCATTAGTTAATCATAAGCCCTTTCGCTTAATGCAGAAAACCATTTTGTTGACTTAGTTCCCCTTTTACTTTTATTTCCTAGATACCCTCTTTTTTTTCGAACAGCCAATATGCATTTGGGTATAGCGTGCTTTACAGATGCCTCACTTATTTTGAATCTGGTCCTATTAGTACCATACGCCTTCATTTAAAAGTATGACGTAAATGATTTAATGTCAAAAGATATAAAATAGACTAATAAAAAGCAACAGGAATATTTCCCTAGATCTGCTGTACATAACTAGGTTGTGCAGATTTTGCAAGATTCTCAAACCGACCTTTAATTACCAGAACATTAATGAATGATTAAAAAGAAGTCTCCTGTTATTATTTGTATAACGCATGTATTTATTTCCTTTCTTAAGTTATCTTAGCAATGAAAGTGTTAAGCTCATAATCAAACACATAATAAAAGTCCGAGTGATAGCAGATCTGCAGACGCTATTGACCATTATTCAGCTGTACTCAAGCTCTCTGTTTTTTTTTAATCTTTAGGTTGAGAGGGTACAAACATAGAAATCAATATGTGTGTGTGTATATACAGGGAGTGCAGAATTATTAGGCAAATGAGTATTTTGACCACATCATCCTCTTTATGCATGTTGTCTTACTCCAAGCTGTATAGGCTCGAAAGCCTACTACCAATTAAGCATATTAGGTGATGTGCATCTCTGTAATGAGAAGGGGTGTGGTCTAATGACATCAACACCCTATATCAGGTGTGCATAATTATTAGGCAACTTCCTTTCCTTTGGCAAAATGGGTCAAAAGAAGGACTTGACAGGCTCAGAAAAGTCAAAAATAGTGAGATATCTTGCAGAGGGATGCAGCACTCTTAAAATTGCAAAGCTTCTGAAGCGTGATCATCGAACAATCAAGCGTTTCATTCAAAATAGTCAACAGGGTCGCAAGAAGCGTGTGGAAAAACCAAGGCGCAAAATAACTGCCCATGAACTGAGAAAAGTCAAGCGTGCAGCTGCCACGATGCCACTTGCCACCAGTTTGGCCATATTTCAGAGCTGCAACATCACTGGAGTGCCCAAAAGCACAAGGTGTGCAATACTCAGAGACATGGCCAAGGTAAGAAAGGCTGAAAGACGACCACCACTGAACAAGACACACAAGCAGAAACGTCAAGACTGGGCCAAGAAATATCTCAAGACTGATTTTTCTAAGGTTTTATGGACTGATGAAATGAGAGTGAGTCTTGATGGGCCAGATGGATGGGCCCGTGGCTGGATTGGTAAAGGGCAGAGAGCTCCAGTCCGACTCAGACGCCAGCAAGGTGGAGGTGGAGTACTGGTTTGGGCTGGTATCATCAAAGATGAGCTTGTGGGGCCTTTTCGGGTTGAGGATGGAGTCAAGCTCAACTCCCAGTCCTACTGCCAGTTCCTGGAAGACACCTTCTTCAAGCAGTGGTACAGGAAGAAGTCTGCATCCTTCAAGAAAAACATGATTTTCATGCAGGACAATGCTCCATCACACGCGTCCAAGTACTCCACAGCGTGGCTGGCAAGAAAGGGTATAAAAGAAGGAAATCTAATGACATGGCCTCCTTGTTCACCTGATCTGAACCCCATTGAGAACCTGTGGTCCGTCATCAAATGTGAGATTTACAAGGAGGGAAAACAGTACACCTCTCTGAACAGTGTCTGGGAGGCTGTGGTTGCTGCTGCACGCAATGTTGATGGTGAACAGATCAAAACACTGACAGAATCCATGGATGGCAGGCTTTTGAGTGTCCTTGCAAAGAAAGGTGGCTATATTGGTCACTGATTTGTTTTAGTTTTGTTTTTGAATGTCAGAAATGTATATTTGTGAATGTTGAGATGTTATATTGGTTTCACTGGTAATAATAAATAATTGAAATGGGTATATATTTTTTTTTGTTAAGTTGCCTAATAATTATGCACAGTAATAGTCACCTGCACACACAGATATCCCCCTAACATAGCTAAAACTAAAAACAAACTAAAAACTACTTCCAAAAATATTCAGCTTTGATATTAATGAGTTTTTTGGGTTCATTGAGAACATGGTTGTTGTTCAATAATAAAATTAATCCTCAAAAATACAACTTGCCTAATAATTCTGCACTCCCTGTATATATATATATATATATATATATATATATATATATATATATATACACACACATATACATATTAAAACACACTTGTGGGAAGCCTGCACTCAAGGGAGGTGTAGCGATGAACCGTCCGAGCCACTGGTAAGAAAAATCCAAAGTGTCTTGAACCCCAAACGCAAAAATGCGCTCGCTGAGCTGCCAGTTTCCTCCATAGTTTATTTCTCATTCGGAAATAGACTATGATGGACACTGGCCGCTGAGCGAGTGCATTTTTTCGAATGGAGTTCAAGATACTTTGGATATATATATATATATATATATATATATAATAATAATACACACACTGAAAAAAGAAAGGTTAAAGGGACGTTATATTAGGTGAAAATATTAGTTAAAACATACTTTTCTGATGGATACACCTACCTGTGAATTCCTCACCTAAAGAATTCTCCCCTCGCGCCAGCTTCAACAGAAATTTCTTCAAGCTCTACACGTCGACGATGACGTCACAATAGCCCGACTCCACGCGACGCCATATGACGTCATCTAGGCAATAAGAAGCCCTAGTTGATTTGCAGACATCAGTTCCCTTTTTTCCGTGCCTCCGAATAACGTTTTTTCTTCGAGGCTAACAGGGAGCTACAGTTGCACATCTGTAGTTACAATGTCGCAGCCAAGAAAATCTGGCTTTAAGCCTTGTAACCAGTGTGGGGGGCGGATGTTGGTCACTGACCCCCCATGAAAATTATACATGATGCCTTAGTTCCGACCATGAGGTCGAGTCATGCGGTTCCTGCCAGCGCATGAACCCTAAGGCGCTTAAGGAAAGGGAGGCTAAATTGTTCCTGGCCCGTTTCAAGAAGAGGAAGGAAAGGCGGCATCGGAGAGAGTCCTCTTCGAAATCTTCGAGGACTCATTGTCGTCATGGAGACTCTCGGCGCTGTCACGTCTCTCGGTGCCGATCGAGTAGATGTCGGTCCAGGTCCAGATCTGCATCTCCATCAGCTCGGCGCCATCCGACGTGGGAGATTAGCCCGACCATCACTCCTCTGCCTCCTACGACTCCGGCTTCACCTTTGTCGGTGTTTGAAGTCAAGCCTCTTCAAGAACCGGTGGCTTCTCCGGAGCAGGAGTTGCCTGGCCCATCATCGGCTTCTATGCCGGAGCCGACACCGCAAACATACCCAGCTTTCCCGGCGCCAGGTACGGATCCTGCGGCTTTTTTAAATGCCATGTTCAATATATTTTCCACCATGGCGCCTGGTGGCGGGCATGCGGGTCCGTCGGCCCTCTAGCTTTTAATTTGGGTGCTCCGACTCCTTACAAGTTGACGCCCTTCATGCCATTTTTGCCGTCTGTAGCCGCTGCGACACCGATGTCCTTGGCGTCACCCAGGAGACCTGTGATGCCTACAACGTCTGCTTCTCCGGCGCCGGTGGATTCTCCACGGATGCAATCCACTGTCAAGGTGCCTGTGGCGCCGGAGGGTCCGGCGTCGGATGGATCCGAAGAACGGCGCCGGCGAAGATCTTCGGTGTCGGCCGACGCCGGGTCTCGAATCCAGACTCCGGTCCAGATGACTAGCTTTGCGCCTCCTGGAGGAGGAGGAATATAGCAGGCAACATCTGGAGGAAGGCGAAATCTTGGAGCCTTCTGGTGATTTTCAGGGTCTGGACACTGCAAGTGGTATTGACACTTCCCCTGAATGGGATTTGGCTTCCCCTGGGGAGTATACCAAAGAGGCGGCATCTTTTCATGCAGTAATAATGAAGGCTACAGACTTTTTAGATCTTCCTTTTCCGGCTGCTGAGGTGAAAAGGAACCTTTTGACGGAGGTGCTGCATCCGGCCTCGGTGGTGGCAGAACCTCTCTTGCGCTTCAATGAGGCTCTCCTGGACCCCATCAAGGACATTTGGAGGAAACCTGAGACTTCTACAGCTGTCAACAGGGCGGTAGCAAGGCGCTATCGTCTGGCTCCAGGTGAGCCGGATTTCCTCTCCAAACATCCAACTCCAGAGAGGTTGGTTGTTCAAGCTTCTTGCTCCTCCTGGTCATCCCCTGGTTTGTTTCCCTGGACCCCTGCGGACAGGGAGTCAAAGAAAATGGACCACGCTGCAAAGAAGGCCCTTTCGTATGCAGTTTCTTCCAATGTGGGAGTTTATAACATCAGACTCTTGGGTCATCGACATTGTGAAGAGAGGGTACGCTCTTCCCTTTCGGGAGTTCCCTCCTCCCTTCCCTCCCCGCCCATCCTTCTGTTCGGAAGACCATCTTCTGTTACTGCAAAAGGAGGTGTTATCCCTATTGGCAAAAGGCACAGTAGAGTTGATTCCCGAGCAGGAGAGGGGTCAGGGCTGTTATTCAAGATACTTCCTGATCCCCAAAAAGGATGGTCGGTTGAGACCAATTCTGGACTTGAGGATTTTGAATTGGTGCCTCAGGCAGGAAAAGTTCAAAATGCTGACCCTTTCACAGGTTCTTTTGGCGTTGAACGAAGGAGATTGGATGGTGTCTATCGATTTGCAGGATGCGTACTTCCATATTCCGATCCTCAAATCGCACAGGAAGTATCTCCGGTTTGTGGTGGGATCGCAGCATTATCAGTTTGCGGTCCTCCCGTTTGGTCTTACTTCAGCACCTCGAGTTTTCACAAAGGTGATGGCGGTGGTAGCGGCCGAGCTCAGAAGAAGGGGGATAGCGGTGTTTCCCTATCTGGACGATTGGTTGATCAAAGCCAAGACTCCAGAGCTCGTGCGGCGTCACCTGCAGTCAACCACTCAGTTGTTGTTTGGCCTGGGTTTTTCAATCAGTGTGCCCAAATCTCACCTGGAGCCCTCTCAAAGTCTCCTGTTCATAGGGGCAGTACTGGACACAACATTGAATCGGGCCTTTCCTCCACCCCAGTGGGTTCAGGACATTCAGCCGTTGATTCCGATGTTTCGAAATGGAGCGGTAGTTCCAGTCCTCAAGGTACTTCGTCTGTTCGTTCTGTTTGCTTCTTGCATACTGATGGTCACTCATGAACGCTGGCACATGAGGGCTCTTCAGTGGTGCGTCCGAAGGCAGTGGTTTCAACACAAAGGGGATCTTGAGGATTCAATCACGATCACCAGAGACACTGCGGTGGATCTTCAGTGGTAGGCAGCGATCGGCAACCTGTCGCAAGGAAGGCCGTTCTCGCTGCCTCCGCCAGTGGCCACACTTGTAACGGATGCTTCCACTCTAGGGTGGGGAGCTCATCTGGGGGACCTGGAGGTCAAAGGCCTTTGGCCTCCAGTGGAACAGAGGTTTCACATCAACCTGTTGGAATTGCGGGCAGTACGTCTGGCTCTCAAGGCCTTTCTCCCTTCCATTTGCGGTCAGTCAGTCCAGGTTCTGATGGACAACACTACTGCAATGTGGTATATAAACAAGCAGGGAGGAGTTGGGTCGTACCTTCTTTGCAGAGAAGCTCTTCGACTCTGGTCCTGGCTTCAGGACCACAAGATTTGCTTGGTAGCGAATTCTTATTGTTAGTGTAATAAATGTTGCGTTTTCACTTCTTTGGATGTGATTATGTTCTCTTCAGGTCAAATTTTCACCTGTTCGCCTCTAAGGCACGTAGAAAATGGTGATAACTGACGTCTTCACGTCGACGAGGGCTTCTTATTGCCTAGATGACGTCATACGGCGTCACGTGGAGTCGGGCTGTTGTGACGTCATCGTCGGCGTGCAGAGCTAGAAGAAATTTCCGTCGAAGCTGGCGCGAGGGGAGAATTCTTTAGGTGAGGAATCCACAGGTAGTTAATGTATCCACCAGAAAAAGCGTTACCGAAGGTAAGTAACTTATTCGTTTAAACTAACAAGATCCCTAAAATTCCCCAGTTATGTTTATCACAAGTAACACAGTATTGTCATAGCTGATGTCACTTCAGATGTTGCACTGATGTTATCATTGTTGTCATAGAACATGTTAAGAGTGATGTATTGTAGGAAGTAATTAGCAGTGCATGGTGAAGGGTGCAAGTGAAGGGTGCAAGTTATAGTTACTTGAGATAATAATAACTGATGATTTTTTGTTAGTTTAAAACAGTGGTGTTTTCACCTAACTATAACGTCCCTTTGGGGGGCGTAGCCAAGTAACGTGGCCGACGGGACGCACTCCTACTGAGCTCCCGTCATCAGCGACATCCTGCAGGGATCCTAGGGCACCCGAGAACTTGGGGCCCCCCCCTTTTGCTGGGGAGACCGCCCGGAGGGCCTGGGCTTGGTTGGATCCCATTCTGGGACCTCATGGAGCCTGCGCCACAACAGTGTTCGTGTGCCTTTGTTGGGCCGCGTGAGAGGCGGCGGCTGGGCTGCGGAGCTCTCGTTTGGGGACAGGCGCTGCCTGGCGGCACAGCTGATTTGGGGGGGAGGGGGGCCGTGTGGAGAGGCAGCCCCTGACTTGCAAGAAGGGTGTTTTGCGGTCTGCGACACGAGCAGCTGTATCTGCTGGGGCCTCGGTTGACTCAGCGAGCCCCAGAGGATGGCACAAGACCTAGTGTTGGTGGAGGCAGCGAGAGAGGCCGCCGCCTGGATTTCGCGGCTTGCTTCGGAGTCTGCTGCTGGGCGCAACCTGTGGGGGCGGGCAGCTTCTCCAGCGCTGCTGCCCCCGGAGGACTTGTGGACTATGTGGCCTCTGGCTTGAGGGGATGGTTGCCCGAGACTGGAGGTGAGCGGAGGCATCCTGTGGGGTAGCTGGGACGGCTGGCTGGCACCCGGGGGCATACTCTGGGGCCTATGGGACAACTACGACTGGTTGGTGTGCACAGGAGCGAGGGTGTGTGCCGGTGGCCTCTGGACCCCCTTGCCACCCAAACAAAAGAAAATAAAAGAACTTTTTCTCCTCTCCCTTTTTTTCTCTTTTTCCTTTCTTTGTTTTTCTCGCTGCCTTTCTGTGTTTTTGGACTGGTTTGGCCCTTATCGGCGTCTGCCTCGTGCTATCTAGGCTTTTTGTGGTGGAGCGCGCGCATAGGGCCCTTGTTGCGCCTCCTAGGCCCGGCGTGCTACCTAGGGCTATAATTGCCCGTCTTCTGAACTATAAGGATCGGGACTGTGTGTTACTTGCTGCACGTGAGTTGGATAAGGCAATATGCGAGAACTGTAAGATATTTATCTATCCGGATTACACAGATAAGGTGCAGAGTTCTCGTATGGGGTTCAAGGAGCTCAAGGAGAAACTCCGAGCCATGAGCAGTAGATACATGCTCCTGTATCCGGCACGCTTAAAGGTCCTGTCAGGCGAGATATCACACTTTTCCAATCATCCGGAGGAGGTGTGGCGATGATTGGAGATGTGTGACAAGGTGGCCCCGGGGAGGATGGAGGGACCTGGTGGCGTCACTCATCGGGCATCTGTAGCAGAGAGCTTGGACTGGAGGTCACGCAACGCTTGTCGGCTGGTGGAAGCGGGGACCAGCGGATCTGCCGTGGACTCATCACAGAGTGGAGATACAGCAGGATGGAACAATGGCGGTGGTGGCTGCTGATCTGGTCGGGGGTACAGCCCTGGAGCGGGGGCTGGGTGTGGGCGGGGATCCTGCGGTGGCCTGACTGTGATCCTCATGACCCTGTGTGCCCTCTCTCTCTCTCTCTCTCTCTCTCTCTCTCTCTCTCTCTCTCTCTCTCTCTCTCTCTCTCTCTCTCTCCCCCTCCTTCCTCCCTCCCCAGAGGTGGTGAAAACAGAGAGGATATCTTTCTGTTGGAGATCTGCGGCGCTGACTGGTCTCCGTCCTGAAGGGGTCTTATAAATGGACTGAACTATACTGGGCCTCATGGGTGCCACTAACCCTTAGGGAACCCATGTTGGGGTGGTACTAGGTACATTTGTCGACTGATGCCAGGGAGGGGGGAGGTCACTCCACAACTGTGGTAGGCCCTTTGATACGGTAAGTTGGGGTTTAGGCTGTGGTCCTGACAGTATTCACGAAATGAACTTACAGTATGATCTGTTCTGATTGTTTTACTGTATTTCCGGGGTGGGTGTTGTAGGAGGTTTGATGGGTCGAGTTCTTCAATGTTTGAAGTTCGTTCAACAGTGCTGGTGTCAGGGCGAGATGTGCAATATGTCTTTTTCTTGTCTTATGCTGGGGTATGGAACACGGGGAAAATGTCCATCGGGGTGGAGAACAACAATGTATCGCCATAGGTCGTACTATTAATATGCTGACATGGAATGTCAGGGGCTTGAAGAGTTGCGCAAAACACTACAGGGTGCACTCATTTCTAAGGAGGCATAAGGTTCATATTGCATGTCATCAGGAAACACACATGACTGATGAGAAAGTGCACAAACTGGCTAAAAAATGGCATAGACAAATGTTTTCATCCTACTTCTCTTCCTATGCACAGGGTGTCTGTGTGGGTGGCTCCCGGGGTTCCCTTTACTCATGTATACAGTGAGGTAGATTTTGAGGGCTGATACGTTTTGGTGGAGGGCATGTTAGATGGTTTACCTATTGTTATCCTTAATACATATGCCCCCAATAGGGACGATCACTTCTTCTACACCAGAATACCTGAGATTTTGGGGAATAGTGTGGATAGGCCTTGGGTTTGGGCAGGGGCTTCTAATTGTGTGTTGCATGGGGACTTAGACTGCCTTCCGCCGAAGCTGGGAACTAAACCCCTGATGGTGAAATCTCTAAGGGAAGTGATGGCACACCTGAGACTATGGGATAGTTGGAGGGAACTGCACCCTGATGGCAGGGAATACACTTGTCACTCCAGAACACACATTACTCACACCCGACTAGACAGGTTTCTCCTGGGTGGTCTCAGTGACTCACATGTGCTGGATGTCACCCATATGTGTAGGTTCTTGTCTGACCATGCGACAGTGCGGATACAGCTACAATGGGGAGAAGCGGTCACCTCCACAGCATGAGGTTGGCGTATGCCTGCGGATTTACTTACTGATGTGTGATGCCGGGAGAGGGTGGGTGAAGCTATAAAACAATATATGGAATTGAATTGGAACACAACCGAGTCTCGGGGCCTTGAGTGGGAGGCTATGAAGGCAGTCATCATGGGAGAGTGCATAGGCATGGTGTGCGGGGTGCACAGACAATTGGAGTGGGATCTTACAGACCTAGAGGTGAAACTGGGGGAAATGCAGCAGCAGTCACTGGATGCGAGTACGGCTGGGCGGGAGGAGCTTAGATTATACAAGGAGGTTAATACTTGTTGGGATACATTAAGCCAGACAACACTCGGAGGGTATAGGCAGCGTTTGCATCGAGAGGGAGATACATCTGGCAAGCTTTTAGTGTGGATTCTGAAACGGGGTGTTGGAGGCCCCTCCTATTCTGCATATCAGGAACGCTGAGGGTGAAACGCTCACTGGCACACTGACATTCTATGGGCATTAGCTGCGCACTTCCAGAGGGTATCGAAGGCTGGTGTTGTACTAGCAGAGGAAGGTGTGGGGGAGTTTCTGCAGCAGATGCAGCTTCTGCATTTGGATCCAGAGAGTAGGGATGCTCTTGAGCTTCCGATCACTGTAGAGGAGGTGGGCGAGGCAGTGGCTGCAATGGCAAAATCCAAATCTCCCGGTAGTTATGGTTTTCCTGTTGAGTTGTAACAAGCGTTTTCCTTATTACGGGAGAAGCTCCTGGAGGTCTTTGAGAAAGCGCGAGGGCGTGGTATGTTACCGGACACCATGCACCAGGGTATAGTGTGTTTGATGCTCAAGCCAGGGATGCATCCCGGGGATCCCTCCTCGTATCGTCCGCTTATCATGCTAAATAGCGATGTCAAGGTACTCTGTAAGATTTTAGCCACTCAGCTTCATGGGGTGATTCAGGGTTTGGTGCACGAGGACCAGTGTGGGTTTATCTCTGGTCATAGTACGTCCTATAATCTACGTCGATTGGCACATATTTTGCACAAGACCAAAGGAGTGGAGGCAGAATTGGCGTTGGTGTCTCTTGACTTGGAAAAAGCCTTTGGCACAGTAGAGTGGAGATATCTTTTGGAGGTTTTGCAGGGCATGGGGTTTGGCCCCGGTTTTTGTGCTTGGATCGGCTGCTGCATACTGCTCCAACTGCACAAGTATGTGTGGGGGGAGAGATATCGAACACCTGGGAGGTGGGCAGGAGTACACGACAGGGATGCCCGCTCTCACCTCTCCTGTTTGCTCTTGTGGTAGACCCTCTAGCGATCTGGCTTTGTGAGGAGATGGTGCAGTGGGGGACTATGGTGGGACTAGCCACACATGTAATTTCCATCTATGCTGATGATGCATTGGTGTATGTGCAGATCCCTGTGTCTCGGCACCAGTACTGCTGCAGAGGTTGGATTACTTTCGGGGCTGTCTCTGGTCTTAAGATTAACATGAAGAAATCGCTTCTGTTCCTCTTGGGGTCCCTCATTGGGGTTCCACAGGCTGAGCTTCCTGAGGTGGGGCTTCGGTGGGAGGTTGAGTGTTTTATATACTTTGGTATCTGGGTCACTAATTCTGTGGCTGCGTATGATAAACACAATGTTGAGCGAGTAGTGATGAGCCTGGAATGCTCGGTATCCTTTTGGACTAGGTTGCCTCTCTCCGTTATGGGTCGGGCAGCAATGACAAAGATGGTGTTCTTGCCCCGGTGTTTATACCTGGTACAGAACTCTTTGTATCCGTTGGCAGTGCGGCTTTTTTGTCGCTTTTTACAGTTTGCTGATTTCTCTAGTGTGGGCCGTTCGGCGAAGCAAGGTGGAATTGTCCGTGCTGCTGGGGAGTCTTGAGGGGGGTGGACTGGCAATTCCCAACATTAGATACTGCTATTATGCAGCACATTTGCAATGTGCCGCCAAATGGATGACAGATGCTGATAGCTGGGAGAAGAGGTTGTATGCTGGTATGTGTGATGGGTGGGCACTGATGCATATTCTGATGTCGAGGGTAGGTCTGATCCCGCCGCGCCCTACCTGGCCAGGGCAGCTGCTGGGATTTGGGAGCAGGTAGTTAAGCATGTACTCAGGCGGGCCCCTTTTGACAGGGAGCTGAAGATAAGGGATCTGGCCCCATTTTGGGATATGGAGAGGACAATGTTGGCAGAGGCTTGGAGACTGGGAGGCTGTGAGGTGGCTGGTGATCTTTATCCTAACAGTGAGTTTCTGTCCTTACTGATGTTCAGGATTTGTTTGATCTGGGTTCTGGTCAGTTTCTACAGTATGCAAAAATCGAGTGTGTGGCACGTGAGATTTGGGGTGGTTTTCTGGTCGCTTGTAGGGCATCATCGGTATTAAATGGTTTGATTAACTGAGGTGAGGGTACGCATTTGATTACTCATTTTATAAAGCCCTACGGGAGGATCAACTGGTTGTGATAAGTGCGGGACGCAGAGCATGGGAATCTGATTTGGGGGAGCCCATAGCGGATGCTGATTGGGATGCAGCTTTGTCGTTGGTCCGAACGGTGTAGTGTAATCACAGGTTCAAGCTGTTGCATTTTAACTTTGTACACAGAACGTATCTCACACCTTATAGACTGAATAGGATTGACCCGAACCATGGAGTGTGCTGCCCTAGGTGTGATGAGTTTGGTGCTTCCTTCCTACACCTGGCCTGGACCTACAGGGTGGTTTATGACTTTTGGGAGGAAGTGGTAGCAGTGATTGAGGAGGCCACAGGATTGGGGTTGGAGGCAACCCAGACGACCTGCATCCTGGGAGTGGTGTGTAAGCAGAGGGGTAAGGGAGTTGTGTATGAATTGGTGCAGCTAGCGTTGGTGCAGGCCAACTGTAGAGTAGCAGTTGGTTGGATGAGCACTCGGATTCCGATGATTCCCAGTTGGCTGCCAGTTCTGATGGAGTGGCGGACAGCAGAGGAGCAGCAGATGCGCTTGACACGAAGTGATGAGAGTGAACTTCCTGATGTGACGGCATGGGGTACATTGTTGGAGCGGTTCACTGGTGGGGAGGATGTAAGCTCTTTAAGCAGCGATGAGATTGTGGGGGATGGGGACACACACCTCCCGCTATGAACGTGTGGTGACCAATTGTGGTTTCGATATGCTCCTTCATGCATAAGTTGCTTAAAGCTTGGCCCCATAAGGCTAGGAGTCGATAAGGTGGGATAGAGGACAAGCTCTGTACAGTGGTTATGACGCTCTATTGACTTGAACTCTGGTGTATATGCCCCCGGGCACCCTTGCGTAATGAAGATGTATTGTCTTGCTGCAACCTGCACTGTACTGTACTTCTTTTTTTGTTGGTTTGCATGTTTCAAAACATAATAAAAACAGTTTATAAAAATCTTTTTAAAAACTACAACGTCCCTTTAACCTTTGTTTTTTTTTCAGTACATTTCTAAGTTTCTAAGTTTCTTTTAAAAGTAAAGTTTGTGCGCCACTCTCTCTATTATGAAAATACTGGTTGGTGGGGGTGCATGATCCAGAGGCTCCTAAAGGCTTTGTGGTGGGAGCCACATACCCCATCATCCAAAATGCACCACCCCCCAAGCCCTGGTCATTCCAGGAGTTTAAAAAAACTGTTAGGACACAGTCATTTGTTTTGTTTATTGGCAAAACAGATCCCCAGATGGCACTGATTCAAATAAATGCAGTACTTGCCCCAGAAGGTATCCCTACCCGCTCCCCTATATATATATATATATATATATATATATATATATATATATATATATATAT
The DNA here is from genome assembly GCF_031143425.1 of Pleurodeles waltl. Lineage (NCBI taxonomy): Eukaryota > Metazoa > Chordata > Amphibia > Caudata > Salamandridae > Pleurodeles > Pleurodeles waltl. Next base: position 241,256,356 of record NC_090445.1, read on the forward strand.
ATATATATATATATATATAGAGAGAGAGAGAGAGAGAATTATTATTATTATTATTATTATTTTTTCTTCATATTCCACATGTCCTAAAATGGCATTACATCTTTGTTGATGTGGTGGTAGCCAATCATGTCTTATCTCGAGATCTGCTGGTTCCGGGGATCCTCAGTGGCGTGGAATATCAAAACTTTTTGAAACTTAATTTTTCAAAAACTACAGAATGGATTTATATCAAATCACAAAAAGCATGATGTCTGGTCCATGGTCTAGCTTTCTGCCAAATTCGGTGTCGTTCTAGTCAGACGTTTTTGCTGTATTGCTGTTCAGTTTTCCTATGGGTAAATGAATGGGGTAGATGTGTTTTTGGGACACCGCCCTGTTCAAGCTCAAGTGGACAAACCTTTGTTTTGTGAAGTTTTGTTACTATTTGTCAAATGGCACCAAAGTTGTAGATAGGCAAACCAAAAATGCTTTGCCTATGGTAGCCAACCACTTCTAACACCTGACAGAACAAAACAACCTTTTTGCTTAGGAAATATATATATTTCCCCCAAAATGTTTTTTCTTGTTATGTGTTAGAATAAAAAAAAATCAAAGCAATTAAACAAATGTTTTTCCTAACAAAGATGGTGTCACTGCTGATGAAGTAATGATTATAAGGTGTAGTGCTAGTGGATATTGTAGTTGAACACCTATACAATAAATGAAAAGTAGGACCATAATTTGTGTACTTATACTTTTCAGCAGATCGTAAATCTTAAAAAAAAAGATTGATGGTATGTTTTTTATCATCTTAAGGAAGCTCCCAGGCAGAGTGGTAGTACCAAACGTATTATGCTTCTGCTCAGACATGCAGAAAAAGTGGAATCATTTAGGTTTTCCATCTAATGTATTGTTTATGACCCTAATAACTTCTGTTGCCCCTGCATAGTACACAAATGTCACAATTATATTTCAGACCACTGTTCATCCTTTCATTGCTGTTTTCTACAAGCATTGGCAAAGCCAGTAAGTCTCATCTTTGGGACCTTTTGGCTTTGCCAATGTTTATTAGCCATGCTGTACAGCATCCTCCCTTGATGGTCGCATCATTTTGTAGGTGCATTCACATGCCCACAAAATAATTCTAATTGTTTTCTTTGAAGCATCAGTGGGGGCGAGTAACGGAGGACCAGGGTGGGGAGAAAGCAACACAATGGAAGGGGAGCTCTAAAGCAACAGCCGACAGAGTCGGAGGGTGCGGGTAGGGTCAAGCATCTCGGAGGGCCAATCAATCATTTGTTAAGCGTGCTACTCGCCGATAGGGTCTCAAGGCTCTGGAGGGGTGGGAGGAGGTGCTACTACTCGAACAGCCAGGTCTTGAGACGCTTCCAAAAGGTCATGAGGTCCTGGTTCAGACGTAGGTTGACGGGGAGGTAGTTCCAGGTTTTGGCGGCGAGGTGGGAGAAGGATCTGCCGCCGGTAGTGGTACGGTGGATGCGGGGGACGGTGGCAAGGACGAGGATGGCGGAGTGGAGCTGGGGGATGGGGACATGGAAGTTGAGACGCTCGTTGAGGTAGGCAGGGCTGGTGTCGTGGAGAGCCTTGTGAGCGTGGATCAGGAGTTGGAAGCTGATCATTTTGTTGACGGGGAGCCAGTGAAGGTCTCTGAGGTGGGCTGAGATGTGTTCGTTGCGAGGGAAGTTAAGGATGAGGCGTGCTGAGGCGTTCTGAATGCGCTGAAATTTCCTCTGGAGCTTGGCAGTTTTTCCCCCGTAGAGTGCATTGCCGTAGTCCAGTCTACTGCTAACGAGGGCGTGGGTGACCGTTCTTCTAGTTTTAATGGGGATCCATCTGAAGGTCTTGCGAAGCATGCGGGAGGGTGTTGAAACATGAGGATGAGATGCCGTTGACTTGCTGGGTCATAGTGAGCGATGAGTCCAGTATGAAGCTGAGGTTGCGTGCGTGGGTGGTGGGAGTTGGAGCAGCTCCTAGAGTGGCAGTCCACCAGGAGTCATCCCATGCTGATTTGTTAGAGCTGAGGATGACAATCTCGGTCTTACCTGTGTTCAGTTTGAGGTGTCCTACCTTCATCCAGTTGGTGATGGCGTGAAGTCCGTTGTGGAGGTTGGTCTTGGCGGTGGCGGGGTCCTTCGTGAGTGAGAGGATCAGTTGTGTGTCGTCTACGTAGGAGACGATGTTAAGGCCAGGGTGGGAAGAAGTAAAACAGTGGGGGCAGAAGCAGGCCAGAGGCTGGGATGGTAAAGAGAAGCAATGGGCAAGGGACAGCAAACGTGGAGCGCAGGGGAAGCAAACAGGCAGAGAGAAACATGGTCCGGGTGGGAGAGAAGCAAACGGGTGAGAAAGCAACGTGGTGGGGGAGAGCATATGATGGTGAGTGCATCACAGACTGTGGTGGAAAGAAGCACACAATGAGAAAGCACAACACAGCATGCAAACGGGTGCTCAAGCCAAGTGCATAAGGAAGACATCTAGAAAATGAATGCACTGTTGTGGAGAACTTAAGTCAACAATGGAGTGCCCTAAAAATTAGCAATGGAAGGGCACAAGTAAAGGGACAGTGCTCCAAGGGAGGAGCAAACACAAGGTAGACAGTGCAATCCAATAAATAAGAAGCAAGCAAATGAGAGTGACAGAAAGGCCAGCCAGTTGAAAGCAATGAGCGGACTCAAAGCCCCCCCCTGTATGTCCTAGGTAAGCCCACAGTATGTCGGTCAGCAGCCAGTGCATTGCTATCTTTCAGTCTCGACCTAAAAAGCTAGCTTGACATTTGACATTAGCGATGAATTGGGTAACCCTTATTTTCATAGAGCACAACCCCCCCCATTCAATTAATTATCCTCTGCTGGCCACTGCAACTGCCTGCCCTGAAAAGTAGTGTGTTCTTCATACATGGGATTTCCTGCCTATCGAATAAAACACCCTTCATAGTCCAGTAAAGTGATGGACAGGGGTTCTTCCTAGCAGTACAATACCATCCTTTTCATAACCAAGGCTGTTAAGACGTTCATATGCTGCATAGGCTGTACCTGTTCATATGCAATTAATGAAAATGATCATTAGACTAAGTTAACAAGTGCAGGAAGATCAAGAAGTACTTTAGAAGTGACTGCTACTGCTCCTGCCCATTACCTGAGGCAACACAAGCCAGGAGATACACAAATTAAGCTAATCCGTGGGACATTATGGGCACTCCATTGCCTGTTTCATGAATGATCGGCCTGGAAAAGGGATCAGGTGGCTTTGCACCACACTTTCTTTTAAATTTAGGGGTGCTCCAGTCCCACCCGAGGGACATCTCATGCCGGTTTTCACAGTGGGGGCCATGGTGGGAGTCCCAAGGCCCCCGTGTCCCAGCTGGCTCCCCTCACACACAGTTTTTCATCTTCCCCCGCTCAGCTGGAGCAGTTTTTCTTCTGTTCCCACTCCTGGGCGGATCATTCCCCAACACAAAAGGATGATGGACTGAATGCTGAAACTATTCAGGGACTCACCCCCAGTCACAGATCTGGGTTGAGTCCATCGTTCTTATGCTCACCATGCCAACCTAGTTCGGACCCAGCCATATGCTAATCAGTCTTGACCCTGCTCCCTATGGGAACAGTCCAGCCTGAACTGCCAGGCCAGGTCCTTCCTGGACCAGAACCAGCTTCCTGGGACCGGTTTCGGGGTATCATCTCATCAACCAGGCTAGCATAAATCTAGTGGCACAGTGAGCAAGGGACCTATGTCTGGGCATACCCAGGCCACTTAGGGTGACTTTAGCAACACAAAAGGATGATAGACAGAATGCTGAAACTTTTCAGACACTCACCCTGTGTTTTTGGCCTTCTAACGCCACATTAGCATAAAAAAATGACATTAATGTGGGGTTAGAATGGCGCCATGGGCTCTTAAATATGCCCCTATATTTTAATTGGCTAGCTGAGTGGATTAGTAAAGCCAGCCTTTACAAGTGCTTTAAAACACATGAATGTAAGTGAAAGGGGAGCGATGGAGTGATGAAGGGCACATGGGTGGTAGTAAGTGAAACCGAGGAGGAGGCCATGAGTTGGGGGCGCCAAAATAAACTGTCACACAGGGCGCTACCAGTCCTAAAGCTGGCCCTGATCCTAGTATTTGGTAATGTCTGCCAATTATTTCATGAGCTCACAAGAATTTGTCAATAGCGTCATCCCCTACGCAATCAGGACAACTTGAGCGGTTTTTTACGTTGTTGTGATTGAGTACGGGTTAAAATTATTGGCCGACATTAACAAATACTATTACTTAATTACTCTGAACATCTGAATGATGTAAACACAGTGGGGCTCTATGGGAGCAGTTCCCCTAATCAGTGATGTAACAAAGGCCCCTTCAGCGCGTTGGGGGGAGCGGGGCGAGCTCCAGGGGGGGCCCACAGCGCAGTACACTGTGCATGGGGAGGCAGGCCCCAGACTGGGTCAAGGGGGGGGAGGAGGACCAATCTCTTTCATACTTGCAGCCTGTTCACATATAAACAGGCCATAGCTATTGACGTTTAGGTAGTGGGACTCACTCACACTAAAAAAGTAGTCAAAACTAAAAAAAAAAAAAGAATCCTAGAAGACTATATCGGTGAAACCCATTGGCCTCACATGCGTTATTAGCTTGACCCATGAACGTTCAAAACAAGGAATTCACTTTGTGACACAGTTTTAGAAAAATCCAATCCTGATGTGCGTCTACCAGCACCAGTGTGAAGTTGAAGCTGGTCTTCTTTCATGCTTCCTTAAGGCATCTTGATGCCAAGAGATGTCCTAGACACGGAGATGGGTATTCTGAAGCCAGTTTTTCTTTTGGAATAAACAAGTTATTTCATTCTCGTTTTCTCTGCGTTTTAAGCTGTGTGTCTTGTGTTCAATTAGTACCTGGAAAAAGGGTAGTGCTAACGCGTCCCTTACTAGATAATTTATTCACTCTTGGCCTCGTTTTAGGCCGAGGAATCTTTTGACCCTGATTGAAGACACCTTAAGACGAGATAACTAATCAACATATCAATCAATAAGTCAATAACGCCATCAATATTCACCATAACAAAACATTTCGATGTCATTAATGAGAATCAGGACACACCATGACCTTTCAGTCATGAATAACCACACTGAATTTGTAAGGTTTTGATCTTTATTCCCTATTCATTACAATCTACTAGCAAGTTTATTAGTCGCAAAACCAAGAAACACATCAACACCGTTCTAATATGGCAACTCGAATAAGATTTCGTCAGAGCAAAGATCATAAACATTAGAATATAGCACGATGTCAGCATGAATTAATCTCAGCAGAGTATCATCAGCGCGTTATTCATCAAAGCATTGATTCAGTCATTTGTCTTTTTGCGTCCATTTAGTGAATTCCTCACCTAACATCAAATTAGCATTGGCATGTTGGGCTTCATGCAAAACGTTTTGGCAACACAAATTTAGGAAACATCTAGCTAAGGTCTCTGTCAAAAGAAGCAGTTGGTACCTAGAAAGGAAAGGCAAACAGACAATTACAATTTCATCATCATATAGTTACCCTCCGTAATGGGTCAGCATACAAAGTCAATCTTGGTCCTCAGGACATCAGTTGATTCGCCATCAGCCAGGAAACACAGCAAAGTTCATCAAGACGGGGTAAGAAGGGACACTTCCCTCATAAGGAGGAGAAGTATAGAATGGGCAAGATAAGGGTGAGGATGGTTTGAAGAGTCAAACAGCAAAGTCTTTAGGCAAAGTGACAAAGTGGCTGGGTAATAGCAAGAATAATTCGCAATGGCATCTCCTAATGGCTCCTCGTGTCAAAGGTTTATATCCCTTTTCTGTTGTACAGTCCCCTAATTTCCAGTTGGTCAGGTTTGGCGCACCATTATCTATGTCCAATAGTTTATTGCTCGTCCTATCAAAATTGTCACCTCATAGCAGTTCTCACGTAGTTTATTGGTTCTTGTGATTGACGTCTCCAACGGGTAGAATGTCCGGTATGATTTCATGTTCTCGTGGTCCTCTCGCATCCCCAGTCAGTAGTTCCATTGTCTATAACGGTTTAGGCGACCTTGTACCTGTTGCAAGTTTACACTGTTGCATTCAGCGAGAATGTTTCCTTGAGCAAGTCGAGTTTCATGAGAACAGATCTACTACAGTTACACTCATCTTCTAGCTTCTGGAAAATAGGACTACATATCCTTCAGCAAGTCAGCACACTGCATGTTAGAAAAACACATTTAATATGCAACCGGGCAGCTGGGCCCCGACTCATGCTAACTAAGGCCTAGTGATTAATTAGCAAAACCTTGACATATAACTCTTAATACTAATATAAAATCACACATTAATGATTTATTATTTCATTATTAGTCAATTTCATTAATCATCGTATACAATGGTGGCCACTCCCCGTGTGGGCACATTTCAGATTCACGTTTAGTAAAAACACAGCAATATATTTTCTATGCAGCATTAATATGCATTAGTTCGTAAACATTTTCATGTTAATTTGGATTATAAGAGCTACGCTCCAACAGTAGCAATTTAGACTGATTGACAAGTAAAGGAGAGAGATTTTAGTGAACGGCTCTGCATTTGTGGCAGTAGCTTCTTTAAAGCCCTTGTGGATTTATTATTTTTATTTGCATGCGCTTTTGATAACGAGGAGAGAGAGTACAGATAAATAATCGAAAAAACATAAAGCCCCTAAGGTGACAAATTCGCTCCAGCAAAACCCTGCAGAATGAGTAAGCATATTTGCTTCCCAGACCGTGAATACAGGAACGATTCCACCTTGCCTGACCTCGAAAGCTTAATGGTTTGAGGTGTTTTAATGATGTGGGTCCTTGATCCTTTTGCTTTATGGTCTGTTTTTAACTTATTGCAGAGCTGCAGCATTGCATTAAAATAGCTTTTACAGGTTTCTCGAGTGTTTTTAAGTGTGTCGTTTTATTTCTCAACTCCACCATCCTGAAGTTAACCATCCTGCTGGTTGTTAATGTGTTTACATTGTCAGTTTAAAAATACCAGCTTTATTTTCAACTTATTTAAGAAATGCTAAAATATTCTGGTACTTCATTCACACATCATTCAATGGTTTGGCTTTCCTCTTTTGCAGTAGTGCAGTAAAACCATTTAATCAGAGTGATCATTCTGTGGTTGGTGTCTCTGTTGACCGATATTAGGATAAGGACACATTATGTTCCATATTAGATATAGACATTGAAATCACCTATTAATATGTTATGGATAATTATTAAAATGTTCCTCTAAAATACAAGTTAAGGGTGGAGCTAGGTGCACTCCGAGATGGCTACTAGGCCTTGTAGCTCTGCTTAGGTTTTCTTGTGTCGCAGAAGACAACAAGCTTGGGTGGTGTTGACGTGGCTCCAGAGGTACAAAGGAAGAGAGAAGTAATGGGGGTTGACAGGCCGACTTGCTCTTACTTTTTGTGACTTCCTGGTTGGCTACACACCCAGCCAAGGAATAGCTCTTTACTGCTTCCTCGGTACTGGAAAAAAACATGAGTCTCATAATATTATCCACTAACAGTCAAAATAATTGTTCCCTTGTGCTATCCTCATCCACATTTATGCGTTGTATATGAAAGATATATATCTGAAATTTTGATCCCACACCTACAATCTACTTTTGTATATTGTCTGCCATGTATCATAGTGTTTTGGGGTTTTCAGATATCTTAGCTTCTATTCCCCTGGCCATTCCTATCTTTAATAGTAGGTACCATGTTGCACTGCAAATCTTTCTTGTTTTTTTATGGTAGCCTGTTGCTTCTTTTTAATTACCTTAGTTGTTATGCATTCAGTTTGTCATTAAAATCTATATAATGCTCTCATGCGCAGGAAGGCAAGCAAGGTTTGTGTGTCATCATTTACCATATAATCAAGTACCGGCTACCACCTTAGTGTAAGTATGCTGTATTCAGAGTTAAGTGGGTGAATTGTTCCTTATTGAGCACCTCCCGATGTTCTGGTGCTATTCATGTTCTGTTAGAGTGCCTGGGCATTTCAATATAGAATCTGTCACAAGTTTTGTCATCATTAACAAGTGGTATAGTAGGGTTCGATCAATGTGTGTCACGTGATAGAGTGTTGTCTTGTGGGGCAGTCAAGATAACACCGGAGTAACCCTTCTGAGGTGGCACAGGAAAATTTAACCTCAAACTACTTCCTATAAGGTCTGTCATCAGGGGCAAAATTCAGGGGCTGGCGGGCAACCTGTTCCCTGCGGAGGTGTCCTGGGGTAGAAGAGGGACAAGATGGTTTCTGCTTTGTGGCAGGAGTTGAACCACATAGCTTTGGTTGCGTGGGGCTGCTCTCATCCGATTGGCTTCTGTGAGAGAAAATGGCATTGGGATGCCTTTGGTAAGAACTCTGGAGGGGCGCAGGGTGACCGGGAGAGGGACACAAGTAATGTATTCCTCTGGAGGCCAGAAATCTGGCTCACGGACCAGTTGGTGACCCTCGTCCAAGGTGGGGGAGCTTTGCACGTAGTGGGTACATTAATTATGGCTGCCCTATAAAAGATTGAAGATTTACCTAAGTGTGGTCCGGGCACAGCAAAGTGACTTGTGGTTGAACCATTGCATCATTAGGTAATTCACTACCTGGGCTAAGAAGCAGCAAGGTTGGCCTTTTAAGGCCTCTGAGAGAAATGAGTACCAGTTGAACACACTACTCGTGCACCAGCAGATCGCGACACACCTTCCCTGTGATTGTCAACATAACATTTAACGCATATGTCAATGCAGGGAGAGCATACTGAACACAGTAAGCTATGTTTATATGTACTATGCACATATGCAGCATATCTGACAGCAGATGAATACAGAGGCGATACTTTATCACAACATAGTGAGTAGACTTAACTAACCACTATTCAAGGAGGATTTTCAGTCATGCCTCGCGGATCCCAAAAAGGAATTTGACAAATGCGAATATCTTACAAAATCAGCAAAATAAAAAACAACATACAGAATATGTGAACGAGAATAGATGCTGCAGAGAAGTAGCTACAGTCCCTTTCAGATTCCACTCAAGATTCAAACACCACAATCATCTCTCGAGAAACTTAGGTCAAACAACTTATTGGTAAATGTCAATAGCCCGAAAACAGGTCATGTAGAGACAGGGTGCAGTTAGGACTTTATTTAACTCTTCTTTCAGAAAATCTTGCAAAAACATGAGAACTACCACATCTGCATAAAGAGGCTGGACACAATGGAGAGATGCTCTGGAGAACCCGGGCATGCCTTAGGGACATGGTGATGAAATCACTCATTCTATCAAATGAGGGACCAAGTACTTAAGACAGATCATGCAACATGCATTCAATGCGGTGACACATTCATTCGGCTCCTGTCCCCCAGATGTTACTGTTCTGCAGTGGTGCTCCTTAGAGCAAAGCACATTAGATGCAGATTGTTGTCCCTAGAGGGCATGGTGTAGTTGAATGATAGAGAAGTCATAATGAAATCAGCCCAAGAAGCAAATTACATCCTGAATTTATGAGACACGGACAGCACACAGGAACCAGAATATAAAAAAACACTTCATTGACAGCCAGAACGCCACAATCACAGATCAAAAAACAAAGAAATTGTGAAAACCCAAAACATGAAGGTTAACAACTTTTTGGAAAAACTCAGATTACTTAATGACCCAAATCAGTAAGAGAGGAGCAAAATGAGAAGACACATGGGGGGAGCTACCACATGACGATGAGATGTAGTAAGACCCCAGACTAAGTTATGTTACTGCTTGAAATGATATGCTGTGGCAGCAGACCCAGAAAGTCATTGGTAACAGCAGCAGACTTGATTGTGGAGGGTTTTCTGTCATTAAAGGGTATCATGGACTGCCTTCCAGTTACCTGGAGAGCCACTTGAACACTGACATTACACAGTGCAGCAATGGCTTGAGGCGTTAGGTTCATTCAGTTGAAAAGTTTAAACTTTATGTTGTTATAACCGCTGTGAATGTTATGTTTGTGGGAAGGGAACATACACCATTGAGCATCTCATTTTTTGGTATATCAGCCAACTCAACTATTACTGTGGAAGAGTACTTCATACAACCAGTGTAAGACATGCCTAGTATAATGTCCATGAATGTAACAGGCCTAAATTCTCCAAATAAGCAACAAAGATTGTAGCACTACATAAGAGATAACCAGATCTTCTTATGATACACGATACACGCTTGACAATGTTTGACCAAAAGAGATTAAACATAGAAATTACCCAATACAACTCCAGTACAACAGCAGAAGTGGCAACCTTTATTAAACACATCAGGCCAGGCGCTGTTGCATTGTCAAAAAAGATAATACAGGTATATACTTTTGACTCAGATGTAGTATGATGGGTGGCTGTTAACCATTCCTAATGTGTGTATCTCCTCCTACCCCCCCCCCCCCAACTAGTCCAGGCCTATTTCTGAAATAAATACAAAATTTGACCACCTCTTAAACTGTGACACGATAATTGGAGGTGACTTTAATCATGTATGGAGTAGTGAGCTTGATAGGCCTAATAACCAAGGGCATATAAATAAGGCTGCTAGTAAAAACCTAAACTCAGTGCTAGAGGTTCAGGAGATCTCTGACATGTAGCGATACACACATGGGCAGGAAAGGATTACTCCTTTTTTCCCACAAAACACTTAACATACATAGGGGGATTGATTCCGTTTTTGTAGATAAGAGAATGTTAGTAAGTCTAGAATAGGGAGACATGATCCTTTAGTACTATTCAAATGTGCTGATGGAATTGTTGCAGGGAACGCCCAACCGCAGGAGGGGAGATGGTGGTTCAAATATTACCTTATTAGGGACCCAGTGAGTAGACAAGAATTCCTAACTTAAATATTGGATTTTATCATTGATACATAGATGACCCCACCTCAATACAAATGAAATGTGATGCATTAAACACTTCGTAAGAGGAATACTTATAGCTTTAGATGCACATTTTATTGCGGATAGGAAACTAGGAGTAGAGAAACTACATATATGATGAAGTACACTAGCTCAACTTAACAAGTCACATTTCACAATAGGGAGAACATGGAAGATTAATTTGCTGAGGGGCCAGTTAACAACTCAACATCAATAGAGGGCAAAACACTTCTAAGGCTAAAGCAGAGGTTTTACGCCAAAACTAATAAGACAGTTAAAAGCTAAATGTAACAAACAATAAATGTACAAAGTATGCCACTGAAGGGAGAACGTCTAAAAGATGGAGCAGGGAAGCTGGCACCTTAAGGGATTTTTATCAAAATCTGTACTCTGAAAGTGGGGGTGACTAGAGGAAGGGTGCCAGGTTTTTGTTGTAATGTTGACTACCTCAGCTTACACAGGATCAAAGAGAATATCTGAATGGACCCAGATACAATCAAGAAGTTAGAGAAGCCATCAGAACATTGAAAGGGGTAAGATCACTAGGGCCTAAAGGGTTCAGTGCATGCTTTTATAGAACGGTGGGTGCAATATTGCTCCCCACGTCAAGTCTATTCAATTCCTTTACAGAAGCCACAGAAATTACACCAACAATAAGAATGGCTGACATCACTCTGATTCCAAATCCAGACGAGGACGTCAGAAATTGTAAATTATAATGAACAATTGTACTGGTAAACTTGGCAGTAACATTTGTTATGAAGACCTAGGCCAGCAGTGACACAGATCAATCCGCATTCATAAAGTGGCTTCCAACACACAACATACAGTGTACTACACATGTGATAGAAATTGCTAATAGGAAACAAATCCCGCTGACACTGGAAAGGCCTTTAGCTGATACAGATGATGCCTGCAGTCAACACTACACAGACTTCAGTTTGGTAAACTATTTTATAGGTGGAATTTTGCTGTATATGAAGATCCCAAGGCTCAACTCTTGGTAGTTAGGTAGGTCTGAGTCCTTTAAACTGTATAGATTAATGCAACCAGGCTTCCTCCTCTCACCCCTACTATTTATAAAACCCCTAGCAGCAACAATTAGAGAATATCCAGATATTCATGGAATATTATTTGGGAAGGGGGGCAGCATAATCTCAGCCTATTTGCTAATGACCTTATACTGATACTGACCAAACCCAGGAAGTCTTTGACCACATTAATCCATCAACTTGACATATTAAAAAAATGGTCAGGATTTAAAGTAACTAAAGAGAAGTATGAAATGATCCTCAGTGTCTCACTCCTCAATAAAGAAGCACAGCAGCTTCAAGAGGAATTCCCTCTTTGGTTCTGAAGTAACTGTTATGATGACAGCCAATTGAATCACTCTGAAGAGTGAAATCTAGGCAGATCTGGTACATTGGAGTTCTCTATAAATGTCATAGCTAAGGAGAATCACAGTGATCAAAATGAGCGTATTCCTGCACCTAAAATGCCTGAACCAAGTCACGCCTACAACATTACCTAGAGATAATATACCTGCTCATAAGAAGTTAAAAGAAACCTTTGGGGCAGTAAAAGAGCTGATGTGTCTGGCAAAATATTACTGGCACTGAGAAACAAATAAGTGTTATTTGTAAATATCTTAGACTGCACACCTGAGGCTACTTTGGGAATGGAGTTCTTGGGAGACTGATAAAACAAAGAGTGCTGTCATAGGAAGGTCCCTTTTGGTTATAAGTTGTCATTAATAGCATAATACCACAGACGGGTGATGTGGTAGATACAGGACTGGCTCTAACTACATACACACCTTCCTTCACAACAATCCAGAATTTACCACTTTTACAAGAGGCCAAATCGAAACTTGGAAGAATTGAGAATTTCTGAAAATGGAGGACTGCTTTATGAAAGTCATAATTAAATCCATTCAACAGTACAAATCTAACTTTAAATCAGGGAATAATTAAAGACTGCCCTGCTTTTAAGTGAGACATTGGATTCTATAGCTGACTGTGAAGCAGAGTGCCACAAGAGAACGCATATATTTTGAAAAATATATTTTTAAAAAGCCATACACCAAAAGGTATTAAAAGGTGGGGTAAAGGCCATGAAATGCGGCTATCAACTTTAATGGGAGGAAATGCTACAGAAGATAAAGAATTGGAGAAATTATGTGGAGTCAATGCACACATTCATGAGAATGTTCTACACAGGGAATCGGGGTTAAAACATGATGTACGACTAATACTTCACTCCACACAGGGTAAAAGAGATTAACCTTAACTTGAAGAGAGCATGCAGGTGGTGTGGGGATGTGGATGGTTCCACCATACACATATGGTATTAATGTGTCAGATTAAGGCCCTCATAATGACCCTGGCGGTCCAAAGACCTCCATATTATGATACCGATTACCGAAGCCAAACCACTGAATCCCCACCCGTTCTGACGTTTTTCCACAGTCTACCGTGCTGGAGGTGAGCACTTCCAGCACGGTGGACACTGCAATACCACCAGCAGTATTATGAGGCAGGAGACAGCCAACATTTTCCTGGCGGTCGCACCGCCAGGTCTTGCATCCTGGCGACAGGAATAAACATTCCTGTCGCCTGGACACACTCACACACATCAACATACATGCACCCAAACACTCCTACACGCACACATTCACACTCACGCAAACTCGACATACACGTCTATTCACACTCACACATACACCACTGCACGCACGCATTCACTCCCCCTCCACAATGCATCCATGCACCCCCACGCATTCAGACAAACTTATACGCACCCCCACTCGGCCCCACATTCATACATTCAAACGCACCCACACTCAGCCCCTCATTCATACATTCAAACATGCACGCAATCAGCACCCCATTCCTCTTGCATTCAAACACACATGCAGACACCAGATACACTCATTCAACACACCGCACCCCACTCCCCTGTTTGACGAGCAACTTACCTCGTCCATTGAGGAGGTTGTCCGGGAGAGGACGGGACCCTGCGCTTCCACCACCAGCAGCGCCCCACCATCAGGACACCCCCATGCTGTATTACTGATCATAATACGGCGTGAGGCATCCTTTTGGCATGGCGGTGGGACCGCCTCTTCAGCGTGACTGCCAGCACGACTGCTGACAGACTTCAGCCTGATTTCTGGCGGAAATCCCTCAGCACTCGTAATATGGCAGTCTTCAGGCCACCAGCACTGGTGGTCATCTGGCGGCCGCGGCTTTGGTGGTCTTGAGAAAAGACCGCCAAAGTGTTGGGCTCAGAGTATTATAAGTTGTTTTTCTTCGAAGAAGTCTTTTCGAGTCACGGGACCGAGTGACTCCTCCCTTTCGGCTCCATTGCGCATGGGCATCGACTCCATCTTAGATTGTTTTCTTTCCGCCATCGGGTTCGGACGTGTTCTTCTTCGCTCCATTATTCGAATTGGAAAAAGACTAGATTTCACCGAAAAGCGTTGGTATTGTTTTCGATCGGGAAACATCTTGCATCAACACATCGACACCGGTGAAACACAGCTTTGGTGGCCCTTTGGGGCTCCTGCGCCCAACCGAGGCCTGGTAGGCCCGACCGCAGAAGACGTTGAAGCCTAATGGACCGGACCCCTTTCCGTTTCTGCCCACAGTGCCACGCCAAGTATCCATATAGAGACCAACATTGGGTCTGTAATCTGTGCTTGTCACCGAAGCACAGGGAAGATACTTGCGAGGCCTGCAAGTCCTTTCGATCGAAGAAGACCTTGAGGGATTGGAGGGTGAGGCGGATGCAGATGGCGTCGAAATGCATGGGCATTTCAGTGCCGAAAAAAATGGCTTCGGAGCCGAAAAAAGCCTCGTACACCGAGGAAAGTGGACTCTCTAAACAACTAAAGGAGAGACACAGATTTGAGGAGGAACTTCAAATGGAAGAGTTTGACGAAACACAGGCAAGGATACAGATCCATAAGGATACTGGGAAGATCCAAACTGCCCCGCCTCTCAAATAAAAAAAAAAAACTGGCTTTCCAGGGAAGATCAGAGACTGAACAGCCAAAGGCTAAGGTGCCCAGGGAAAAATCGCCCACTCGCCATTTTTCACCAGAACTTTCTCCTCCACATTCACCACAAAGAGCAGTGTCACCTCTTGCCACGCCCACTGCACAGTCCCCCACACACACTGTTCATTCGCAAGATGCTGCAGACCCCTGGGACCTCTACGACCCCCCTGTGTCGGACACTAGCTCTGAGTGCTACCCTTCCAAACCCTCTCCACCTAAGGATAGCACCTCATACACCCAAGTCTTGGCCAGGGCTGCTGCATTCCATAACATAAGCATGCATTCAGAGCCATTGGAGGACGATTTTCTATCTAATACTTTGTCCACATCGCATGCTTCCTACCAAAGCCTGCCTATGCTCCCAGGCATGCTTTAATATGCCCAACAAGTTTTTCAGGAGCCTGTGAAAGGGAGACCCATCACACCGCGGGTGAAAAAGAAGTACAAGCCACCACCGTCGGACCCAGTGTTCATCACACAACAGTTGCCCCCGGACTCTGTAGTGGTTGGAGCTGCAAGAAAGAGAACCAACTCACAGTCATCTGGAGATGCACCACCTCCAGATAAGGAGAGTCGGAAGTTCGACGCAGCATGAAAAAGGGTAGCGTCACAGGCTGCCAATCAATGGAGCATTGCAAACTCGCATGCCTTTCTTGCACGTTTTGATCAAGGTCACTGGGACGAGATGAGCGATATCATCCATCATCTCCCCCAAGGAATATCAGAAAATAGCTCAGCAAGTGGTAGAGGAGGGACAAGCAATATCTAATAATCAGATACGATCTGCATTAGACTCTGCCGATACTGCCGCAAGAACAGTGAAGACTGCTGTCACGATTAGATGTCATGCTTGGTTGAGATCCTCAAGCTTCAAACCAGAGATACAACAAGCAGTCTTAAACATGTCATTTAACCAACAACAACTGTTTGGGCCACAAGTGGACACAGCCATCGAAAAAATGAAAAAAGACACAGATACGGCCAAAGCCATGGGCGCACTCTACTCGTCTCAATATAGAGGGACATTCAGAAAGCCGCAATATAGGGTAGGTTTCAGACAACAGTCTTCAGAAGCATCCACCTCTCAAACAAAACCCACCTACCAGTCACAATATCAGAGAGGGGGGTTTTGCGGGTCCTTCAGGGGACAGTTCCCAAGGTCAAGGGGGAAATTTCAGCCCACTAAGCAGGCCACTAATAACAGGCAGTGACTTGCCCGTCAGCCTCCCCCAACACACATCACCTGTGGGAGGAAGACTGAGATTTTACCACAAACATTGGTCAGACATAACCACGGACACATGGGTCCTGTCAATTATCCAACATGGTTACTGTATAGAATTCACATATTTTCCTCCAGATATTCCACCAAGAGCACACAAACTGTTGTCGCAACATCTAGCAATGTTACAAACAGAGGTGCAGGCACTATTAACAAAACAAGCCATAGAACTAGTACCTCACCAACAAAAAGGAACAGGGGTTTATTCCCCATATTTCCTTATTCCCAAAAAGGACAAAACACTAAGACCAATTTTAGATCTCATGACTCTCAACCTATTCATCAAATCAGAACACTTTCACATGGTGACACTACAAGATGTAGTCCCATTACTAAAACAGGTAGAATACATGTCAACACTGGATTTAAAAGATGTGTATTTTCATATACCCATCCATCCATCTCACAGAAAATACCTCAGATTTGTCATACAAGGAAAACATTACCAATTCAAGGTATTAACCTTCGGGATAACAACAGCCCCCAGAGTATTTACACAATGCCTCGCAGTAGTAGCAGCCCATATAAGGAGACAACACATGCACGTATTCCCATACCTTGACGTTTGGCTAATAAAAGCCAACACTCAACAGCAGTGTCAAAATCACACACGTTACATCATAGATACCTTACACACATTGGGGTTTTCTATAAATTACGAAAAATCACACTTGCAACCGGCCCAAGTTCAACAATGCTTGGGAGCAACACTAAACACTCAAAAAGCGATTGCCAGTCCAATCCCACAAAGGGCACAATCATTCCACACCATAGTATGAAAAATACAACCAAATCAGCACTACACAATCAGATTTGTCATGAAACTCCTTGGCATGATGGCATCATGCATCGCAATTATCCTAAACGCGCGGCTACATATGCGGCCCTTACAGCAGTGCCTTGCAAAACAATGGACGCAGGCACAGGCAGGGTCAGCTACAAGATCTAGTGTTGATAGACCGCCAAACACACTATTCGCTTCAATGGTGGAACCCGGTAAATTTTTAAGACCCTGTGCCTCACGACATTCTCACAACAGATGCATCAATGATTGGGTGGGGAGCACACCTCAACAATCACAATATACAAGGACAATGGGACAGTCAACGGAAACAACTACACATAAATCACTTAGAGCTGCTGGCTGTCTTCCTAGAACTAAAAACATTTCAACCTCTTCTGGCTCACAAACACATTCTTGTCAAAACAGACAATATGACAACAATGTACTACCTAAACAAACAAGGGGGAACACACTCATCACAACTATGCCTCCTAGCACCAAAAATTTGGCATTGGGCAATTCACAACAACATTCGCCTAATAGCGCAATATATTCCAGTCATTCACAATCAATTAGCGGACAATCTCAGTCGAGATCATCAGCAAACTCCCGAGTGGGAAATACATCCCCAGATACTACAAAATTACTTTCGCCAGTGGGGGACACCAGACATAGATCTGTTCGTCACAAAACAAAATGCAAAATGCCAAAACTTTGCGTCCAGGAACCCACACCCTCAGTCCAAGGGCAACGCTCTGGGGATCAATTGGTCAGGGATATTTGCTTACGCTTTTCCCCCTCTCCCACTCATTCCTTTTCTGGTCAACAACCTGAGTCAAAACAAACTCAAACTAATACTCATAGCACCTACGTGGGCACGCCAACCGTGGTACACCACACTGTTGGACTTCTCAGTAGTACCTCACATCAAACTTCCAAACAGACCAGATCTGTTAACACAACAGATCAGGCACCCCAATCCAGCGACGCTCAACCTAGCAATTTGGCTCCTGAAGTCTTAGAGTTTGGCTATCTAAATCTTCCAAACGAGTGTATGTAAGTCATTAAACAGGCAAGAAAACCTACTACCAGGCATTGCTATGCTAATAAATGGAAAAGATTTGTTTTCTACTTCCAAGCAAAACACATCACACCGTTAGACGCGTCCATACAGGACATCGTAGGCTATGTACTACACTTACAAAAAGCAAATCTTGCTTTTTCATCCATCAAAATACACCTCACTGCAATTTCAGCTTACTTGCAAATTAAACACACAAAATCAGTATTTAGGATACCAGTCATTAAAGCCTTCATGGAAGGACTAAAGCGGATCACACAGCCACGAACACCACCAGTACCCTCGTGGAATCTTAATATTGTACTTACACGACTGATGGGCCCACCTTTTGAACCTGTGCATTCTTGTCAAATCCAATTATTAACTTGGAAAGTGACATTTCTAGTGGCTATCACTTCACTACGAAGAGTTAGCGAAATACAGGCATTCACTATTGAGGAACCCTTTATACAAGTACACAAACATAAAGTGGTTCTCCGCACAAATCCAAAATTTCTACCAAAGGTCATTTCACCATTTCATTTAAGCCAAACAGTGGAACTTCCAGTCTTCTTCCCACAGCCAGACTCTGTAGCAGAAAGAGCCTGCATACATTAGACATAAAAAGAGCTCTAATGTACTATATAGACAGAACAAAACCATTTCGTAAAACTAAACAATTGTTCGTCGCATTCCAGAAACCCCATGCTGGTAACCCTATATCCAAACAAGGTATAGCCAGATGGATAGTTAAATGCTAAAATAGAACTACTCATTACACCAAAGGCACACTCCACTAGAAAGAAAGGGGCAACAATGGCCTTTCTAGGTAACATACCAATGACAGAGATTTGTAAGGCAGCCACTTGGTCCACACCTCATACGTTTACCAAACACTACTGTGTAGATGTGTTAGCAACACAACAAGCCACAGTAGGACAGGCTGTACTAAGAACATTATTTCAAACAACTTCAACTCCTACAGGCTGACCACCGCTTTTGGGAGGATTACTGCTTTGTAGTCTATGCACAGCATGTGTATCTGCAGCTACACATGCCATCAAACGGAAAATGTCACTTACCCAGTGTACATCTGTTCATGGCATGTTCCGCTGCAGATTCACATGCACCCTCACACCTCCCTGGGAGCCTGTAGCCGTTTAAGTTGCAATTAGAAATTGTATATATGTAAATAAACATTCCTTTAGAGCAAACTATGTACATACATATCTAATCCATTGCATGGACATCTTTACTATTCTCATTCTACCACTCCTACCTCACCCTATGCGGGAAAACAATGGAGTCGATGCCCATGCGCAATGGAGCCGAAAGGGAGGAGTCACTCGGTCCCGTGATTCGAAAAGACTTCTTTGAAGAAAAACAACTTGTAACGCTCCGAGCCCAACACTAAATGGCAGGAACAGTACACAGCATGTGAATCTGCAGTGGAACATGCCACGAACAGATGTACACTGGGTAAGTGACATTTTCCATATATCCCTTCTTTCAAATAAAACACAAATTGTTTACAATAAAACATATAAAAACACATGCGAGCAATGGAAACATTACTCAATAATTCAAACCTGTAGCATTAGAAGAACAAAACATGGTTATACAAACAATGTTACTCACAACAGTACATGGTTGTACAACTTTGCATAATCCTGATATTAACCCAGCCTTAATCTAAAGTATAATCTTTGAAACTCACAGCCTTCAACAAATTCCTTGTTGATGCTTCCCAAGCAACACTCAGAGGAACATCTGTCTCCACAACTCTCAACATCAGTCACATTCACATCCCAACTTGGCACAAACTACAGAGGCTTTATATGAAGGAATGATGGGTACTATACTCTTATTCTGCACCTTTTCAACTTCCACAACCTACATGTAACCCTTTGTCTCAGCACCTGTCATGGGTGCATGAAACTCTGGCCTGCCCTTCTTGCCATGGGCCAGCTCCTTGATCCTGTCCCAATCCCCAACTCTTACCTTCAAATTTCTCCCAACAACACCTTGAGCTTTTGAACTTTCTTACAACACTTTGCACACATGCAGGACCTTTCCAACAAGCTCACACTTCATTAACTTTCAATCTATTCACTCTCTGTTGAGATTGATACTGGCTACCTTTACCCCCATGAGAGTCAAAAGTGACACATCTGTGGTACTATGTGGTGTGGTTCTGATTACCCACAACATGTCCCTCAAGACAGACGTCCAGCTCATATTATTTACCAAAGCTATTTGCAACTAATACTTTAACCCTCAGTTGAACTTCTCAACCAATCCATTACTCCTGGGAGGCTAAAGAGAAGTCTTGCTGTGTCAAACACCAAAGGAAACCTCCTCATTTCTGCTGACACTATCTGGGTATCATTATCGGTCACCCGCTCATCAGGATACCGTTCTCTCAAAAAACTTCCTTTAGGAACTCAGTAACCATATCGGTACACACACGTTCTACCATCTTGACCTCTGTCTACTTAGACAGATTATCAACCAAAACCAAAGTGAATTTTGGTGTACTTCCTAACACTTCAAAAGGACAAACAAATCCAAGGCAGGCTTGCTGTACTGCTTAATTGGAGGCTCAATAGATATAATGGGAGAAGGAACAGTTACTTGAATCTTATAGCTGATTTTACACGCGTTGCAGTATCTTACATAAAGTTATGCTGCTCTGTCTAGCTCAGGTCACTAAGAATGTTCCCTTATCCTGTGCATCAGTGTGGGACTTTCTCCGTGACCTCTATGTGCAAAAGAAATTGCCCTTTCTTTCATGCACTTAAATACTACCAACAGTCCACGTTGTCTCAAAATTCCATCAGTCACAGCCAATTTGTCGGCAACTCATCAAAACAGACTCAGTTCCTTATTAAAACTTTTCACATTGGGCATCCACTTCCCTCAAATCTCTTCACCTTGCACAGGATCTAATCATTTTCTGCAAACTGCAACTATTCTTTATGGCACAACGTCCCATCCAGCATCTAATTTACAATATTTAGTATTGCTATTTGGTAATCCAATGAGTAGCTCTTGCCCCTCAGAGAATGCTGAACAAATCTAGCAGTTTGTAAAATGAATTAGTTTTCCCACATAAAGTTTTTTAAATGTTCTGCACCGACCACACAGGCAAGGCTTTTCCTCAATAGTCGAGTATGTAGGCTCTGCACCAGGTAAAGCTTTTGAAGTTAATACTAGGATTTATTCATTTCTGCTAATATGTTTACTATACTCGCATCATTGGTGTAAATAATTTTAGCGGCTGAGCAGACTCAACATTCTTCTTGATTTGATAAAAAATCATTGCCCATTCATCACCCCACTCCTTTTTGACTTTCTTCTTCAATAATTCACGAAGAACATCTGTTTTGGCTGCAAAAGTATGACAAAAAATTAGTGTACTCCTCGACGCAGAATTACTAGCTTCTGTCATTACTATACTCACATAATTGGCGTAAATACTTTGAGCGGCTAACAATATTCTTCTTGATTTGGTAAAAAATCATTGCACATTCTTCACCCCACTCCTTGACTTTTTTCTTCAATAATTCACGAAGAACAGCCGTTTTAGCTGCAAACGTATGAAGAAAATAGTGTACTACTCAACCAGTCTTAAAAAGGCTATTAAGTTGATCTTTGTTCCTCGGTGAAAGTGTACCTTAAGTTGCTTTTCAGTTTTGTCTGAATGCCACTGCAAATACACAATGACGAAGGTAATCAGTCTCAGACAGCGAAAACCTACATTGTTTTTCCTCCCGATCATCTTCCATTCTTCTTCAGAATCTCCAACATTTTATCCAATCTGCCGTTATGTTTGCCAATGACCTTGAAAACCTATTACTCCCGCAATCCCCTTAAACATAACATTCATTACACAGAGGATGCAGACGCTAGGGCATCCGAACATAACCAAATGCATCCTCCGCTGTCACTAATTAATTGAGGGGCTTTAGGTGCTGATATAACTGGGTGCAGCACAAATATTCAGTGATGTAAAAAGGAGCATTCTTCAGTGTTGACTACATTTCATTAATGATAGGTAGTGGTTGGGGGTCCACCCAAATATTGTTATTAAGCTTGTGGGGGTCCACACAGTCACAATGACTACCACCACCCTTGCATATCAACATCACCTGTAACTAATTGGAGCTCTCTAATGGTTCAATTATTGATAACATTCTATCCAATTCTACTCTAAGTTACTTTTTCAGGAATAATGGTACTTTTTGTGTCATGTGTGTAACTAGCACATTATAAGTCTTTAGAACAATACGATGCTGGAATCCTAATAGATTTCGTTAATGATCCAAATAAGCCTCAGAGTACTTTGCAATCCATCCAATGCCAACATTGTTTCTTTACTCCATCACAGCACACAAACTGGTTGCAAGCAGTTTTTATTTAGTAATCACAAAATCTGAACCATTCTTTGCCACGTAAATCACAGCTTGAGCCCAATTGTTCTGGAACTCAAGGCTTGAACTTTCCTATAACCTTTACCCTTTTCCCACCTATTCAAATAAGTTAATGCATGATTGTCCTAATTTCACCTGGTTTACATTTTAAAACTCAGATTTTCCGATCAAGGTGAATAGAGAGCCAGAGTCTGCCATAATGTTTGTTAATGGGTAGCCTGTTAAATAATATGATGCAATAAGGTTTTTTTTCTTGATGTGCATCCTTCACACTACATGTCTCTTCTGTTACCATTGATATGTGATTTTCAAAGTTCTCTCCTGGGTCACTATGAAATGCCACCATGATTTCGTGTGAAGAATACTATTTGCTTTTGATACTCGCTCTATGTACGTACCTACCCAACATGATGGCGTGTCCTATTGCATTTAGCGCAAAGTTGGTTCAAAGCTGGACCCTGCTTGCAGTTACTTAAATATGTCTTGCTACCACAGTGATAATAAGCATTCTGATTACTCTGGTGTTCATACTTTGAAACATAGACTGCAGGTTGCTGGACCTACTTTACCTCTCTATTCCTTCTCATAGGTTGTTTGTCTATGCTAATTGTAGTTTACAAGCAGTGCTCGTAGCACTGTGGCATAATCGTCGGTGGATTCGCCAAGAAATTGGACTCTGTAGAAATCTCTCTCTTTCATGTACAACGTTTCATCTGGCAATGAAACTTTTATGGGGGGGGGGGTGTTTCCTCACAGAAGTATATTAATCAGCTATTTTCTCAGTATCTCCTTTTCCTTCAAAAGGTAATATCACAAATTACATCGGTAAGGATTTTAGTATTGATCTGCCTTCCGGACTCAAATTGTGAATCAGTAAAACTTTCTATTTTCTTTGTTGTAAATATTTCGAAATCTGTAGCGCCTGAATAAGCCTTAAAAACTAAACGCCATCATATCGTATTCAGTGGTGCAGTTGCAAGAAAGGGAGGTGATGATGAACCACCTGCAGTGCCATAGTCCTTACTGATTACATCGATGTGGAATATAATAGGTGCGGTCAAAACTTTACAATTATTTTAATTGAAACTTGCATTCTGTTGATTATTGTTCCCAGTTCTGATTGTTATAGGTGATTGTTTTGTAATGAGTATTCACCAGTAATGATAATTGAACCTATAGCACATTGTAATCTGCTTTACGCCAGTGCAGTTGTTCATTTTAAAATCACGTATTGCCCAATGCATGATGGTGCTGGGGTTCATACGCCGGAAACGTGCATATGACACTTGGAGGAGGGTAGTGGCAGTCGTAAATGTGAAGAAAGAGTGCACGACTGGAGCCCGGGTAAGCATAAAATAAAGACACAGTTGGGAGGAAGCACGCCCTTCGTCATCCCCCAATATTCTACCTTGGCAGATCAATGCTATTTCCACCCATCTGCAACAGTCCTGACTCACCAGAACAGCAAACAGACCACATAAGGCATGTCTTTGGAGAGGAGAGATTCCCCAGGAATCCGAAGTCGCTGAAAGTCCAGCTAGACCACAACTCCTTCAATCCAGCAACACCAACAAGAAACATTGTCACAAAGGGGCAAGGAGAGGAATGATTTGTTTTGGCAGCACATCACCACAGCAGAGAAGCACAGACGCAAGATAAGTGGTAAGTAGCTTTATTCCTGCCAAACAGCTCTCCATCAGAGCAGCAGCTGATCCAGCCCTGCTGATTCTGGAATCAAACAGGCTTCAGTCCCTCATAGTTGTGGAAAGTGGAAGAATTGACTTTGGGTAGAATCCCACAGCCTCTTGGAGGAGAAATATCTATTGGTGTTAAGGATGTGCAGAGTTTGTCGTGGGTTAATGAGTAGAAATTGGAAAAAGTGTTGAGCAACACATCTACAATGTGTTGCTCAATGAATAAACATTGTTTTCACAAGGCGAGTGTTGTCTCTGTTCCAGTCATTCTAGGCCTGAGTCAGAGGTTTCAGATTAGCTTAATACTTCGTACCTGCAAACACGTTTGGGCACTGACACTGTGTGCATAAAATCTCTTCCGTTTCTGAATTGTCAGCAATCGGTTTTCTTGTTCAGGTAGAAGTATTCTGTCTTTGCAGGCGATTGTCGACTTAGTAACCCTGACAATATTCGTCCTTGTTGCAGGCAATATGACACATGCTTCATAGGTTTTAAAACTGCTATTGACTGCTCCACATGTCTGTTTGTTGAAGTTGGCTGCATGCGGCATCGCTGCTAAAACTTTTCAGGGCATTTCAGAGTTCTATCATAACCTGTGATGGTGTAAACTAAATTGGGGAATAAATCAGCAATCCTTCTCAGCAGAATTGACACAAATGGAGGCCTAAAACAAGGGTGCGTTATAGAACCCATGTTCTTAAACCTGTCTGTAACATGGCTCTGGAAAATCAGCCAACTGCAGTCCTGCCCATTTGGGCATCATGAAGTATGCAGACCCCACACATGCTCTGGGATATTTTTGCAGTGATAACGTCTTGAGGTGAACAACAACAAATTAATATTGTGGTGTGCCATTATACCATCAAA
This sequence comes from Pleurodeles waltl, assembly GCF_031143425.1. Taxonomy (NCBI): domain Eukaryota; kingdom Metazoa; phylum Chordata; class Amphibia; order Caudata; family Salamandridae; genus Pleurodeles; species Pleurodeles waltl. Next base: position 241,281,440 of record NC_090445.1, read on the forward strand.
AAGTAAGGAATCGAGATATTGCATTGTAGCAAATTGATAAAGTAAGGACACAGGCTCCCCTTTACTCTCCAATTCTAGAACCGGGGTGGACTTGAATGTAGTGAAGGCACACTTAAATGGGGGACTGATGGCCACCAGGTGCACTCAGAGAGTTTAATGGGGAGTTGGAATTGACTAATTTGGAGGGTGTAGCCCCTCCTCATACTCCTAGTGGAACATCGCTGACGCGCACTATGACGCTGCACAGCAGATTGAGGGGGAAAACCCCTCTCTGGGAGATGAGCCTTCACCACCTTACAAAAACCTCAAAAAATAACATATTCTTCTAATAGGGCGGAAAAAAAGCCACCTCAGTTAATATGTGGCCTATTCTACACTGTAATAACATCTTGAGGGGGCTGAGGTGGAGCAAAATACCACTTGTGAAGCCCCAGAGCTCTTGATGGAAAAATCTCCTCAGGTCTGTTGAAACTCACCTGGTTATTTATTAAATGGGATTGTCTATATAATTTGCCCTGCAGTAACCTCTCACAATGGGCAAACCCAAGGTCACCAAAATAACTAGTGGAGCGGAGGGGATGACATAAGACTGTGTGGCCAGGTGTGCTGTAAGTGGTGCTACCAGCTGCATTCTGCATCTGCAATGTCATCAGACAATTAACACTACTAAAGCTACTTTAGAGTATGCAATAGACGTGGTGACTGTCTAAATCGGACTGCTACTTGAAGGTCAAAACAAAGTAGCCTAAATGGAGGCCTCTATAAATACAGTGCAACCTACAGTGAATGATCTACATCAGCAGATACTTGCCATGACTGACAGAATCCACTTACTATAGGGTCGCGTACACTGTTATGAGGGATGTTGATGTTGCAGCCACAAAAGTGGAGTAGGAATGCTTGAGAGAGCTGTAGGGCTCAGCATGATAAAGTACCAGGAAAACTGGCTATCTCAAATATAACTAAAACAAGGACAGCAATGTATATAACGCTTCCCGAAGCGAGTAAGGTCAGCCATTTCAACATAGAAAATAATAGTCTTAGGGTGTGATTTAGAAGTTGGCAATAATGGTCCCGCCGTTGAGTTATTGACTGAAAACCTGTTTGCTGCGTTGACGGTTCAGTCACCGTAACTAGGCGCTGGCGGTCCCATAGCCATAAGCCTGCATTCAAACTGCAGTCTCCGCCAAAAACACCACTTGCATCGACAACAGGATAGGGAATTGTGGCTGCTGGCCAGCCACCCTCCCCCCGCCATTAAGATTTGGACGTGCCTTGCAGCAAAGCAAAAAGTGAGGGTCCGACCTCCACTTCTGAGTTGGAGGATTGGGGGGGAGGGGGGGTGAAGGACTGAAAACTCCCCCTTTTCCCAAATACATCTCCTTTCTTGATTGGACAACACCTGCCATCACTGCTGCCTCTGACCAATGTATGAACATATGGCTTCAGTCTTGTCCTCAGGTAACGAGGATCCTTGAGAGAGAGAGGGTTTTGTAAGTCTTTTTTCCCCAAATACACCTCCTTTCTTGATTGGACAACACCTGCCATCACTGCTGCCTCTGACCAATGTATGAGCATATGGCTTCAGTCTTGTCCTCAGGTAACGAGGATCATTGAGAAAGAGAGGGTTTTGTAAGTCAAGGTAAGAGCTTTGGCATGAATCCTCGACTTAAAGTGATTAGGGAAAAATCTAAATACTGCTCAAAGCTATGATGGCTATGAAGAAATAAATACATTGTTATTACATGGAATATTAGGGATGAGAGCATTTGATAAGCCAATCAGTAGCCATTGGTGAGGCTGAAAGAAGAAATGCTGTGGTGCACCATAACACAGAGCCTTCGTCGAAACAAAACGCTAAAGGCATTGACAAAAAGGTGTGTTGAAAACTAAACACAGCAATAATCAGGTGCGAGAAAAGGAATCATTACTCACTGTCAAGAAAGTAAATGATGATCTACAACCTCCGATCGGGTATGATGACCCAAGTGCAAGCACAATGCCAGTGCTTGCAGAGGTTACTGGTCCAGGTGAACAGTGGCCGTCATCTGAACAGCATATGCTCGCAGCTGTGGTAGAAAGGAGTGGGAAACAGCCTTGTCGTGACGGTGTAAAAGAAGTGCTAAAGAAGATCTCAGAGTAATGCATTATTGTACCATCAAATCAAAGATGCCTTGGGTTCCAAATTCAATCCGATGCCGAATGTCGACTGGAAGGTACATTTTCACTCAAGCAAGACAGCGAGGCGGTGAAACAATGGATATGTTTGTTGAAAGACTTGACGTGCTTACCAAATACTGCAAGTTTAGTGAATTCAATGATGAAGAAGCCATATGCCTCAGTCATTGATAGCTGTCTTTCAGAAGACGCATGTTGAGAGAGATGCTCAGTCTAGAGAAATTATCAATGGCTGCAAGAGCCGATTACAGGCCAGATCAACGAGCTGCTGATATGGAAGCTGAAACAGCAACAGTGAATCCGTGTTGGTCATGAAAACCAAGTGCAAGTACAAGGTAGATTAACACAAGCCCACGTCTTCAACAAAGAAAAGGTTGTGTTTCAGATGGGGATTTTTGTTTGCCCATGAAGCTAGATGTCAGCCATGGGTTGGACATGTAGAGGTTGCGGGAAAGAAAACCACTTCATAAAGGTTTACAAAATGAAAGAGAAACAAATATGTCACAGCGAGAAGAGAAAATGGATACCAGAAGGTTCATGAAGCATTCTAACCACACCCACAAGACCAAAAAAGTAGCACCTGTTACGACATATAGAAATTTGACAAAGTTGGTAGCCGTCAAGCTCATTCTATAAAGGCCACCTCAAATGTCTGTTTTTCTAGCAAAGTTTTTAAGCACAGAATTAGCACAGTGCTGTACTTGTGGAGCTAGAAAGGGACAAAGTCTTTTGCCATTTGTACAGCAAAATCTTTAAGCATAGGATTGGGACAGTGCCATCCTCACCGAGCTGTAAAATGCTAAAACACTTTCACCACTCAAGCACGCCTTTCATCATTCCGGGTTGGCTTGGATAGTAAAATACCATCCAAGGCAACCTGGCATGACCAAACGCAACCCCTGACACCTGTTTCGCTAATATTATAGCTTAAAAACTTTGCTAGAAAAACAGATGCTTGAGGTGGGCAAAACTAGAGTGTTGCAAGGTGCTCCTTACTGGAGGTGCTCGCCACCTAAACTTGGGAACTTTCCAGAGTTCTCTTTTCTTTTTTGCACACATATATATATATATATATATATATATATATATATATATATATATATATATGTTTGATGGCATGTTAAGCTGCAGATACACATGCTTTGCACATCCCGCCATCTAGTGTTGGGCTCGGAGTGTTACAAGTTGTTTTTCTTTGAAGAAGTCTTTGCGAGTCACGAGATCGAGGGACTCTTCCCCTTTCGGCTCCATTGCGCATGGGCGTCGACTTCATCTTAGATTGTTTTCTTTCCGCCATCGGGTTCGGACGTGTTCATTTTCGCTCCGCGTTTCGGTTCGGAAAGATAGTTAGAATCTCGGAAAATTTGACGGTATTGTTTGCGTTCGGTATCGGGTTATTTGGTCGGCCCAACCCACGTGTCTCTTCAAGGCTAATGGAACGGATCCCATTCCGCTTGTGCCCCAAATGTCACAACAAGTATCCTTATACAGATCATCATCTGGTCTGTAACTTGTGTTTGTCTCCAGAACACAAAGAAGATACTTGTGAAGCCTGTCGAGCGTTTCAGTCGAGGAAGACATTAAGAGACCGAAGAGCGAGAAGACTGCAGATGGCGCCGACAGGACAAAAACACTTGGAGGAGGAAGAAGAAACCTTCTCCATCTAGGACTCGGACGAGGTCGATCCCGAACAGACTCCGAAAACCGTGAGTAAGACGTCGACACACAAAAATCACGGAAAGATCGCTAAAGCCCAGGGAACGCCACCGCCAGCAGGCCATGGCTTAACCCGAAAATTAGGTGACTGATCATCGGCACCGAAAAAGGGCATGCATGTGTCGAAGACATCCGACTCTGGTTGAGATACTGGCACAGAGCAGACTCGACCCAGAGACAGCGGGTCAGAGCAAGTTCGGCACCGAGAGGGCGGCACCGAAATGAGTCGGCACCGAGAGACCGGAACGCCGAAAATTTAAAAAGTGTCGTCGGAGCCGAAAAAGACTGCCGAAAAAGTTTCCATTCCGAAACATTCGGCCTCGGAACCGAAAACAAGTTCCTACACAGAGGAACATGGACTGTCTTCACAAATGCAAGGACACAGGTTCGGACAAGAACTAGAGTCAATGGAGCCAGATTACACCCAGAGAAGGCTCCACATCCAAAAGGACACAGGGAAGATAAGTACTCTTCCCCCAATTAGGATGAAAAGAAGACTTGCCTTTCAAGAAAAAGTCAAGCAGCCACAGGCAAAGGTGGCAAGACAAGTAACACCGCCAGCATCTCCACCACGCTCAACGCACACATCACCGGTAGCCACTCCACCACTGATGCAGTCCCCAACTCATACTGGAATGAGTCAGGATGATCCCGACGCATGGGATCTTTATGATGCGCCAGTGTCAGATAACAGCCCAGACTGTTATCCAGCGAGACCGGCGCCACCTGCGGACAGTACAGCCTACACACAGGTGGTGTCAAGAGCAGCGGCGTTTCATAATGTCACCCTGCATGCAGAGCCTATTGAGGATGACTTTTTATTTAACACGCTATCCTCCACACATAGCCAATACCAAAGTCTCCCTATGCTACCTGGAATGCTAAAACACTCCAAACAGGTGTTTCAGGAGCCTGTAAAGGGCAGGGCCATAACTCCAAGGGTGGAGAAGAAATACAAGCCACCGCCAACAGACCCGGTATTCATCACGCAGCAATTAACACCAGACTCTGTGGTAGGGGCAACTCGCAAGAGGGCGAACTCGCACACCTCAGGAGACGCACCCCCTCCAGACAAGGAGAGTCGCAAGTTCGACGCTGCGGGGAAAAGGGTTGCAGCACAAGCAGCCAACCAGTGGCGCAGTGCCAATTCACAGGCGTTGCTGGCGAGATATGATAGGGCTCATTGGGACGAAATGCAACATTTCATTGAACACTTACCCAAAGAGTTCCAAAAAAGAGCACTACAGGTGGTGAAGGAAGGACAGAGTATCTCAAACAATCAGATACGCTCGGCAATGGATGCAGCAGATACAGCTGCTAGGACAGTAAATACAGCGGTAACCATAAGGAGACACGCATGGCTGCGTACATCAGGATTCAAGCCGGAAATACAACCAGCCGTGATGAATATGCCATTTAACGGACAGCAGTTGTTTGCGCCGGAGGTGGACACTGCTATCGAAAAACTTAAAAAAGACACTGATACGGCCAAAGCCATGGGCGCACTCTACTCCCCACAGAGCAGAGGCACATTTCGTAAAACACAGTTTAGAGGGGGGTTTCGAGGACAAAGCACAGAACCCACAACCTCACAAACAAGGCCCACTTATCAAAGCCAGTATCAGCGGGGAAGTTTTCGAGGACAATATAGAGGGGGCCAATTCCAAAAGAGTAGAGGGAAGTTCCAAAGTCCCAAAACTCCTCAAAACAAGCAGTGACTTCGACGTCACAAATCCCCAACACATAACACCTGTGGGGGGGAGACTAACCAAGTTTTACAAACATTGGGAGGAAATAACAACAGACACTTGGGTCCTAGCAATTATCCAGCATGGTTATTGCATAGAATTTCTCAAATTCCCTCCAAATGTCCCACCGAAAACACACAGTATGTCAAAACAACACATGGATCTTCTACAAATAGAGGTCCAAGCGTTGTTACAAAAACATGCAATAGAACTGGTACCAATTCATCAGAGAGGAACAGGAGTTTACTCGCTGTACTTTCTCATACCCAAAAAAGACAAAACTCTAAGACCTATATTATATCTCAGAACATTAAATACCTACATCAAATCAGATCACTTTCACATGGTGACATTACAGGACGTAATCCCATTGCTCAAACAACAAGACTACATGACAACACTAGACCTAAAGGATGCATACTTCCATATACCGATACATCCTTCACACAGAAAGTACTTAAGGTTTGTATTCCAAGGGGTACATTACCAATTCAAAGTGTTGGCATTCGGAATAACAACTGCACCAAGAGTTTTTACAAAATGCCTGGCAGTAGTGGCTGCACATATCAGGAGGCAGCAAATACATGTGTTCCCGTACCTAGACAATTGGTTAATCAAAACCAACACGCAAGAACAGTGTTCAACACACAAAGTACGTCATGGAAACCCTCCACAAACTAGGTTTCTCACTCAACTACACAAAGTCACACCTTCAGCCGTGTCAAACACAGCAATACTTAGGGGCGACAATCAACACAACAAAAGGGATTGCCACTCCAAGTCCACAAAGGGTACAAGCATTTCACAATGTAATACAGGCCATGTATCTAAAACAAAAGATACAAGTCAAGATGGTGATGAAACTACTAGGCATGATGTCCTCCTGCATAGCCATTGTCCCAAATGCAAGGTTGCACATGCGGCCCTTACAACAGTGCCTAGCATCACAATGGTCACAGGCACAGGGTCAACTTCTAGATCTAGTGTTGATAGACTGCCAAACATACACCTCGCTTCAATGGTGGAACAATATAAATTTAAACCAAGGGCGGCCTTTCCAAGACCCAGTGCCTCAATTCGTAATAAAAACGGATGCCTCCATGATAGGGTGGGTAGCACACCTCAATCAACACAGCATCCAAGGACAATGGGACACTCAACAGAGACAGTTTCACATAAATCACTTAGAACTACTGGCAGTATTTCTAGTGTTAAAGGCATTTCAACCCATAATAAGCCACAAACACATTCTTGTCAAAACAGACAACATGACAACGATGTATTATCTGAACAAACAGGGAGGAACACACTCGACACAGCTGTGTCTCCTGGCACAAAGAATATGGCATTGGGCGATTCACAATCACATTCGCCTAATAGCACAATTTATTCCAGGGATTCAGAATCAGTTAGCAGACAATCTCTCTCGAGATCACCAACAGATCCACGAATTGGAGATTCACCTCCAAATACTAAACACTTACTTCCAAAGATGGGGAACACCACAAATAGACCTATTTGCAACAAAAGAAAACGCAAAATGCCAAAACTTCGCATCCAGGTACCCACAAGATCAATCTCAGAGCAATGCGTTATGGATGAGTTGGTCAGGGATATTTGCATACGCTTTTCCCCCTCTCCCACTCCTTCCGTATCTAGTAAACAAATTGAGTCAAAACAAACTCAAACTCATTCTAATAGCACCAACCTGGGCAAGACAACCTTGGTACACAACACTACTAGACCTCTCAGTAGTGCCTCATGTCAAACTACCAAACAGACCAGATCTGTCAACTCAACACAAACAACAGATCAGACACCCAAATCCAGCATCATTGAATCTAGCAATTTGGCTCCTGAAATCTTAGAATTCGGACATCTAGACCTTACACAAGAATGTATGGAGGTCATAAAACAAGCAAGGAAACCAACCACAAGACATTGCTATGCAAATAAGTGGAAAAGATTTGTTTATTATTGCCATAATAATCAAATTCAGCCATTACACGCTTCTGCTAAAGACATCGTAAGCTACTTACTGCATTTACAAAAGTCAAAGCTAGCTTTTTCATCCATTAAAATACATCTTACCGCAATTTCAGCTTATCTGCAAATTACGCACTAAACTTCATTATTTAGGATCCCAGTCATAAAAGCATTTATGGAGGGCCAAAAGAGAATTATTCCACCAAGAATGCCACCAGTTCCTTCGTGGAACCTTAACATTGTCTTAACACGACTCATGGGTCCACCTTTTGAACCCATGCACTCATGTGAGATACAATATTTAACATGGAAGGTAGCGTTTCTCATTGCCATCACATCTCTAAGAAGAGTAAGTGAAATACAAGCATTTACCATACAAGAACCCTTTATTCAAATACACAAGCATAAAGTAGTTTTACGAACTAACCCAAAGTTCTTACCAAAAGTCATATCACCGTTTCACTTAAATCAAACAGTAGAACTACCAGTGTTCTTTCGAGAACCAGATTCTGTAGCTGAAAGAGCACTACATACATTAGACATCAAAAGAGCTTTAATCTACTACATTGATAGAACAAAACAAATACGGAAAACAAAACAACTGTTCGTTGCTTTTCAAAAACCTCATACAGGAAATCCAATATCCAAACAAGGCATTGCCAGATGGATAGTCAAATGTATTCAAACCTGTTATCTCAAAGCAAAAAGAGAACTGCCTATAACACCAAAGGCACATTCAACTAGGAAGAAAGGTGCTACTAGGGCCTTTCTAGGAAACATTCCAATGACTGAAATATGTAAGGCAGCCACATGGTCTATGCCTCATACATTCACCAAACATTACTGCGTGGATGTGTTAACAACACAACAAGCCACAGTAGGACAAGCAGTACTACAAACTTTATTTCAAACAACTTCAACTCCTACAGGCTGAGCCACCGCTTTTGGGGAGATAACTACTTACTAGTCTATGCAAAGCATGTGTATCTGGAGCTACACATGCCATCGAACGGAAAATGTCACTTACCCAGTGTACATCTGTTCGTGGCATGAGACGCTGCAGATTCACATGCGCCCACCCGCCTCCCCGGGAGCCTGTAGCCGCTTCGAAGTTGATTTTGAACATTTGTAAATTTGTAAATATATCACTTTAAACCACATTATGTACATACATATTTACTCCATTGCATGGGCACTATTACTATAATACACAACTCCTACCTCACCCTCTGCGGGGAAAACAATCTAAGATGGAATCGACGCCCATGCGCAATGGAGCCGAAAGGGGAGGAGTCCCTCGATCTCGTGACTCGAAAAGACTTCTTCGAAGAAAAACAACTTGTAACACTCCGAGCCCAACACTAGATGGCGGGATGTGCAAAGCATGTGAATCTGCAGCGTCACATGCCACGAACAGATGTACACTTGGTAAGTGACATTTTCCATATTTAAAATCTCCTTCAAATCCATTCGGTCATCTTTTATGTGCAACATCGCCCTATTATAAATCAAGAACTCAGATATCGTTTAACTTATAAGTATTATTTCCATATCTGTATTTATTGCTTTTATATATCACTTGAGGAACCAGACCGTGGATTCAGAGTGCTTGTGGAACATAGCTGCCAGTAAAACATGGCGAAAATGGTAAATAGAGCACTTATGCCAAGTTGAGACCATCTCCTTGATAATAGAGGACTTAGGTTATTTCCTGTAGTCTGCCTTGAAGCTTCAGGGCATCAGCAGCGAGTTCCAAATTTTCGACCCTTGACAAAACATAAAAACTTCCTATGTATAACTCGTGGGTGATGCCGGAAAGCTGTACATTTATTAAGAACGAACAAAATTCGGAATTCATCAAGGGGTAATTTATGGAGATCTCTCAAGGTTTTACTGCTGAAAATAACTGTTGAAGTAAAAAGATATTGAAAATATGTAGGAAAAAAGCAGCCATTTGTGACTACATTTTAATCGGTAACATCTTGTCACGTTGGCTGATTTGCAAAAATAGTCTCCTGTTACGCCTGCTACACAAATATGGTCACAGGGAAATATAGGATTTGTAGATTCTCTAACTACCCGAGGTACCTATAGCCAACAACTAAGTTGCACCTTTAAAATGGTTTTTCATTGTAAAAGGATAGAGTAATTCACATGGTAAAATATAAAAAGTGAAAAATAGATAATGCGGAAACCCATGTATTTCTGGAATGTACATCAGATGCTGAATATGGGAACAGTGGTTATTTTTGCACCTCTAAATTTGCGGGTACCCATACAGCATCTGATATAGAGGGCATTTTGGTCTATGTCTTAATTCCTGCACATTGGCTTATGTTTGGAGGGCAAAAATACAGAGAAATCCAATGTTAATATGTTCTATTATTCTGTAGAATAAAAACTTGTGTGGCTGGGCCTAGCACAAAACACCCTGAAATATGACAAAAGACATCATATTTCACCCTGCCACAATCCACTCTTTTTATACAATGTGGGTATCAACAGATTCTGGGCTCTAGCTCAGCTGCCACCCAGGAACCCCTTCCAAAAATCAGACATTTCTGAAAACTAGGCACCCGGGGTTGTTTAGGGTGGTATGACATGTCATGCAAGTGTCTTTCTCGCAAGCCCTTGCAAACCTCAAACTGTGCCTAAAAACACACATTTTTCTCACATTTCTGTGAAGGACAGTTCTGGAATCTGTGGAGATCCACACATTTCTTACCACCTGGTGTTGTCCAACATCTCACAATAAAAATGCTACCTCACTTGTGTGAGTTGGCTTTGCACCTGCAACAGTAAAGGACCCAAACCACAACATGGAAACATTCAATATTTCCACCCAAAACCGACCCTTTTTTGGCAATTGGGCTAACTGTGGATTTCAAATCCTAGCTCACTCAGCTAGGTTTTGAAACAACTAGACGACCACGGGAGTCCAGGGTGGTGTGGCTTGCATGGATCTCTCAAGTTTTCTTACCCAGAAGTCCTTGCAGACCTCAGACGTAAGCCAAATAATCACATTTCCCTTCCATTTCTGAGATGGAACCTTCCAGAATCAGCAGGACTCCCCTTACAGACTCTCATTGACCTTGTTTTGATAACAATTGGGGTAACGCTAGGTGGTAGAAATATTATGAATTCCTTCTGATTGTAGAAGTTTCTGTTATTGAAGTGTATTGAAAATGCATGATTTTAGACAGAGTTTGAGGTTTGCAGGGCATTGTAGGTAAGAAAACGCAAGGCATACTTCCCTGGAATTCCCTGGGTTTCTACTTTTCAAAAATGGCAGTGGTTGGTATGTTTCCACAGGTTGCGGCTGTGTTCTGCCCCAAAAACCTAAGATACTACTATCTATGATCTCTTCATGTATCTCTTTAGGGCCATTTATTTTGTGGTAGCTTGGCCCACCCACAGAAGTTGGGGGTACCATTGTTATTAGGATATATGTGAGATGCTGGGAAGTAGGACATTTGTGGATCACAACAGATTCCAAAACGTTCTCTCACAGAAATCTGCACAAAGTGTGTGTTTTAGCTAAAGTTTGAGGTTTGCATGGGCCTCTGGGTAAGAAAATCTTGTGAGATCCACACAAGCCACACCACCCTGGATTCCAGTGGGTGATTAGTGTTCAGAAATATGGTGGTTTGGTAGGTTTCCCTGAGTGGCGGCCATCACAAACCACAAAATGTATTGCTACCCACATTGTGAAAAAAAGGCTGGTTTCTTTGGACACACTTGATGTATCCTTGTAGCATTTTCTGACCCTACCTAATGTAGGCGGTAGGCCCACTCAGGCAAGTTGGGTACCATTTTCATCAGGACAAGTAGGTGTAATGTTGGGTTTTTGGAAATTTGTGGATCACCTTAATTCCCAGAACTTTCCGTCACAAAGAGTAAGCAAAATGCACCAACTTACCCATTTAGGCAAACGTTGAAGGTTGCAGGGTATTGTGGGAAAGTAAGTGGGATCAATGTGAGTTACACCAACCTGAACACCTCAGAGTGTTTAGTTCTAAAAAAATGTGAAGGGTGGTTATTATTCCTTCTGAGTCCATCCATTAATTAAATACAGGCTTTTGGCATCTCCAGACGTGGTAGCTTCAAAGAGCAAATATTAATAATTGTATCAGAATACTGAACCCATGAGTTTTGGAGGTGAGCATTAAAGCCATGTCAAGGCACTAACCACTTTACGCGCCATTCACCACTCACACACAGTGACTTTAATACTTTTCGCCACTGGCCCAGTCCAACACAACAGAGCACGCACATCAATATACAGCTGCCATTCAAGGGCCATCACATTCATAATGCCACAGGACAGAATCCCCATTAACATCACCTCTTATCAAGTTATCAACCAACTTGCATACAAACACACCACAAGCAAACCTCTACATACGTATGGCCATAAATGTTGATTGTTCTGCTTCACAACATCAGAAATGAAAAGAAACCTAGATAACGTTTATACTACCTGTCAACTATCTGTATCCCTTTACGTTTGGAGCAATACCCACTGAATACTTACCAACTGAGCCTTTACTGATGGCTCCCATGAGAGTCATATGAAGTTCAAGGAGACGTGTGTTTTATGCTCCTTTAACTCACTCACTGTGCTAAAACCTACTTCTTCCAGTTTGTAAATGTGAGTTGGGTGTTGTCCGAGGATGCCTCAGGGCCTACATTGCTCGAACTGAGTGAGCATATCCACCTTTGAAACCAAGGTGAATGTGCTGAAAAAGACCTTCCTAAGTTCCCTAAAGAGCATGTCTAAAACTACTGAGGATGTTAGTTTTTGTACACAGGGTTCTCCTTGACAATGTGGTGTATGTTCTGTCCACCAACATGTGCAGTGCTGTGACTCTAGTGCAGTTGTCACACAGCAACTAGAACATCTAGCCCACACATCTGAGAACGAGTCTGACCAGCAGGCCACAAATAGGACCCATTTGAGTAGTGCTGGGTGCATAGTTCTGTGTTATGTTACATGTATTTGCAAAGTGCACTATCACCAGGAAAAGTATTCTGCCAGCGATTCAGTAATAGTCTGGGCCAAGCCATTGACTCGCCTAGTTGAAGAGCCAAATCTTCAGTTTCTTGCAGAGTTTAAGAATTTAAGATGTTTAGTTGAAGGTTAGTCCAGGCTTTAGGAGCACGGTAAGAGAAGGGGCGACTGGTTATGCTTGTGGATGGAGAACCAGTGAAACTCTTTGAGATGTGGGTGATGTACGTGCGGGTGAGAGGTTGAAGGTGAGCCTGGCTGCTTTGTTCTGTGTGCTTAGTTGAACGAGGGAGCGACGGCATGTGTATCTGTCCTATTTTGACTGCCTGTCTTCTACACATGCACTATCCCAATGAAAGCATACCTAGCCTGTGCCTTTCCTACATGTTCATGTCACTGTCCCATGTCACTGTCTCCTTCGGCGTCCTAGCTAATCCCTTGTACTTGGCAAGTGAACCTTTACTAGCTCCTTCCATGGCTGCAACCTGAGACTCAGGAAGAAATGTCTTTCAAGCACCTTTAGCACACTCACTTTGCTAAACCAAACTCCAAGTTTGTGGATGTAAGGTTGGTGTTGTTTGAGAATGCTTCACAGACCACATTCCTCAAACGAAGTCAATATATGTACCTTTGAAACTAAAGTGAACATGCTGCAGAAGACTGTCCAAAGTTAACTTTAGAGCACTTCAAAAACAACTAAAGGCCTTTGTTGCTGGCCACCATTATGCGTAGTGCAGTTGCTGTAATACACTTGTCATATGGTGAACAGAACATCTGCCACATTCTGGTGGGGGATAAATGTTTCAGTAGGCCTCAAGCAAGTCCAAAAATTTCTCAACTTGAGGAAACAATTTGAGATGCATCTTATGAATTAGTGACCCATCAAGGGTATGTATCCATGCACAGCCATTAAAAGGTATATAATATGGTAGCTCCACCTCAGGCAATTTCCCAATACTTCACTTTTGAATGCTACAACATAAAGCAAGTTGCAAAAAAATAAGCATGGCAGAGATGGGCACCAGGGATAGTAATACCCACTTTTCTGTATCTTTCCTTACTTGGAGCAGACCTTGCAACGACAACATGGTTGAGTCTTTCCCTCTGTTGCAAGAACATGGTTGGCAAAGTGCCGATCCTGTGGCCTTGCAGCGCCCTCCACAGCAGATGAAATAGAGGCTAATGCTTCTGCAGAAGTACGATTTTCAGTGATGGTCAACTGAAAGTCAAGGAAAGACATCGATCTTCCTGTGGTGGTCTGAAGTTAAACGACATATGCATTTTATGTTGCCAAGTGGATCAGGTGGGTAAACACCTTCTTATATCCTGTGCGAGTTTTATGATTTGCACTGTATGGGTGAAATGCCTGGTTATTACTGTCCCCTCCGCCCATGTACTTGTTGTGCACTTTGGCTAACTTAACCCAAACCGTGACCCGGAAAGTTTACTCATGGATTTTAGTGAGTTCGTACACATCCCACCCATTGGAGATTGTGACTGCGACCAGTTTATTGGAACACAAGGCAGAGATTTTTTTTTTTTAGCTTTTCACACACAAAGACTTATGGGAGTCCTTTGCAGCAACATCGAGCTGTATCGCATGTCACAGTGCCAACTTTGTACAGCTCATTGAAAAGCTCTGCTCCTGTATAGCAGTTGTCCTCATAAAGATTGTAACCTTTATGAAGGAGTGATTGGACAATCTCCTATACAATCATTGCCATGATTCCTACAGGATTTAAAGTGGAGTCCTTCCCTATATCCAATCTCATGCTCTATACATAACAAGCAGACCTCTAACACAGCATGTACATCTTGATGCCATAATTAGCCCTTTTTACCCAGTATGTAGTGCGTGAACAGCAGCCGCCTTTTGTGTACAGGATCAAGAGCTCATCAGTAGCTATATTCTTTTCAGGAGTATAAATCTATGAGAACCTGGCAGACAAATGTTCCATGACCGGCCAATTTTTGAATAACCTATCATAGTCTGGATAGTCCCGGGGCAATGATATTGCAAAAACATCTCTGCTCTTGGCCAGTGTGAAGCAGGTTGTTAACCAAACCATGTGAATTGACCAGTGTGACTGTATGCTTGATTTGTGCACTATCCTCATTCTGAGCGTAAGGCCTGAAATTACTCCAGATCTTAAAGTAAAGCGGGAGTCCACAGGTGTGCCCTAGAAGGAGGTCCCCAAGAGTGCCTCATTGCTCCCTTAGAAACTGTTTGACACACACATTTGTTTGCTGCACATATTCCTTAAGGATTCAACATCCAAAAAGAGAAATATGTAGTCAACACTTACATTTGCTATATTGACTTTACATCCAGTGTCTGCTGTGAAAGGGGGAATTTTGGAATGCACTAAATTGGGGGGCTGCGAACCAAGCACTCTGTCTGGGTTTACCGCCACATACACCTGCTCATCTGTCCTGTTTTTCCACTGCACAAAGTTTGTGTGTTTGCAAAGGGAAATTATGACTGTCATGACAATATTCCTCAGAATCACTAGATGAGTCATTTCATGAAACTTCATCAATCGAAAAATTCGTTACAGATTCTGTTCCATTTTCCTTTCCCTCAGATACTGTTTCAGTATCTGATCCTGCCTCAGAGCTCTCCTCCATTACTTCAGTTAAGGCCTGGGCAGCAGTCATCCACTGAGACTCCATCTCAGCTGACTGTTTAAACCTGCTAAAACCTTCCTTCTCAGACACTTTGACCTATGTAGAAGACAGAACTGTCATTCGAAATCAGTGGGGTAGGTGTGTGCTTCTGTGAGATACATAGGTGAGAAACAAAGGGGAAAAAACAAAAAAGCATTTATCCTATCGATGCTACAGTCAGATTAACTCCTTTAAAGAACTTCTTCCCCCAAAAAACCCATAAACTAATACTTCAACTTGCCACATACACAATACCACAAAATACTTGATTGGACAAGTGGTGCAGCGCTGCATGCAAAGGGGATTGGACAAGTGGTGCAACGCTGCAAGCAAAGTTGCTTCGCTGCATCACCTGGAGGCAGCAGAACTGCGTCATATATTTCAAGAAGTGGCACAGTTAAGCCCTTTCCATGTACTGGGGTATTATGTGCTGCTTTGCTCCAGTGAAGACACCCTTTTCCCGTAGTGCAAGGGTGTCTGTGTTATGGCCAGGATAGTTTTGTGCAGGAAGGCCCCCTTACTGCATAAACACTACCATTTGAGGCTCTTACCTATATATATGTGTATGTGCTGCAGAATTTCAAACAGGAAATAATGAGAAATATGAACAATATTTCTCCTTATTATGCCATTCTCAGGCAGGCACTGGATTTTGGTGCACATCCATTTCTGCAAGTCTTTGCAGATATCAATTTGAGTCAAAAACCAATAGTGGATGCACAGGAACCATCAACGCACCACCTAGGATACAGCTCCCTAATGCAAAGTAATACAATTCTTAAAAAACAAAGGTCCCTGGGACAACTGTAAGTACAATAGAATGTACATTGGAATTCAATCTGACCTATGATTTTCTGTCCAAGAGACATACATATGTGTTTATTCTACATACTTAAACATTGTGTGGGAGCCATACATCAGACAAAAAGAAGGAAAAACAATCAATATAGTCACTTACAAAACAAAGTCTTACAAATGTCACTTTACTAACCATTTTGGTTTATTTGGTCATATGTAAGTCTGAGCATTTTGGATTTGCATATACATATTTTTTGGTTGAATGGGAATACAACTATGCATGCTTTCTTCGGTCAGAGGTCCCCTTAGTCTTTTTGGCAACCAGTACCATGGCACAGACAACAAAGTGGTAGTTGGTCTATCACAAATAAATAAAATGAAAATAAAAAGGTAATTGCTTTGGCTAGAAATTTTATTTGTGTTTTTAGCAGTTGTTAACATTTTATAAAGGATGTGTGTTTTTTGTGTTGTTTTTTTCCTTCCCTAATATGGTATGTAAACTGGATGTGTTATACACGAGAAGAGGGGCGGGGGGGCAAAAGAGGATGTTTGTCACAAGTCTTGAAAAATTGTTGTGGAACAAAGGGTGGTTAAATATCGTACTACATAATTCAAAGATGTGTACATATAGTAGTAAATCTGAAAATTGGCTGTCGAGACCCCCCCCCCCCCAGTGCTGAGCCCTTTTTTAGCTATTTGGGGTAGTTCGCGCTTAGGCCTTCATATCTTTTTGTCCACATAAGCTATCCACGCCAAATTTGCGTCCTTTTTTTCCAACATCCTAGGGATTCTAATGGTACCCAGAGTTTGTGGTTTCCCCTGGAGGAGACCAAGAAATTAGGCAAAATACAGTGAAAATGTTTTTTTTTTTCAAAAAAATGGGAAAAAAGGGCTGCCGAAGAAGGCATGTGGTTTTTTCCCTGAAAATGGCATCAAGAAAGGGTTTCTGGTGCTAAAATCACCATCTTCCCACCTTTCAGGAACGGGCAGACTTGAATCAGAAAACCACATTTTTCAACACAATTTTGGCATTTTACTGGGACATACCCCATTTTTACAATTTTTGGTGCTTTCAGCCTCCTTCCAGTTAGTGACAGGAATGGGTGTGAAACCAATGCTGGATCCCGGAAAGCTAAACATTTCTGAAAAGTAGACAAAATTCTGAATTCAGCAAGGGGTCATTTGTGTAGATCCTACAAGGTTTTCCTACAGAAAATAACAGCTGAAATAAAGAGCTATTGAAAGTGAGCTGAAAAAAACAGCAATTTTTCTCCACGCTTTACTCTGTAACTTTTTCCTGCAATGTCAGATTTTTTAAAGCAATATACCGTTACGTGTGCTGGACTGCTCCTGTTGCGAGGATATATAGGGCTTGTAGGTTCATCAAGATCCCTAGGTACCCAGAGCCAATAAATAAGCTGCACCTTGCAATGGGTTTTCATTCTATACCGGGTATACAGCAATTCATTTGCTGAAATATAAAGAGTGAAAAATAGGTATCAAGCAAACCTTTGTATTTCCAAAATGGGCATAAGATAAGGTGTTGAGAAGCAGTGGTTATTTGCACATCTCTGAATTCCGGGGTGCCCATACTAGCATGTGAATTACAGGCCATTTCTCAAATAGATGTCTTTTTTACACACTGTCTTACATTTGGAAGGAAAAAATGTAGAGAAAGACAGGGGGCAATAACACTTGTTTTGCTATTCTGTGTTCCCCAAGTCTCCCGATAAAAAATGGTACCTCACTTGCGTGGGTAGGCCTAATGCTCGCGACAGGAAACGCAACATGGACACATCACGTTTTTACATTGAAATCTGGCGTGTTTTTTGCAAAGTGCCTAGCTGTTGATTTTGGTCTCTAGCTCAGCCGGCACCTAGGGAAACCTAGCAAAGCTTGGCATTTTTGAAAACTAGACACCTAGGGGAATCCAAGATGAGGTTACTTGTGGTGCTCTGACCAGGTTCTGTTACCCAGAATCATTTGCAAACCTCAATATTTGGCTAAAAAAACAAATTTTCATCACATTTCGGTGACAGAAAGTTCTGGAATCTGAGAGGAGCCACAAATTTCCTTCCACCCAGCATTCTCCCAAGTCTCCCGATAAAAATGGTACCTCACTTGCGTGGGTAGGCCTAGCCCCCACTAATGGAAATGACCCAAAACACAACGTGGACACATCACATTTTTTCACAGAAAACAGAGGTGTTTATTGCAAAGTGCCTACCTGTAGATTTTGCCCTCAAGCTCAGCCGGCACCTAGGGAAACCTACCAAACCTGTGCATTTTTGAAAACTAGAGACCTAGGGGAATCCAAGATGGGGTGACTTGTGGGGCTCTGA
Organism: Pleurodeles waltl; assembly: GCF_031143425.1. Classification (NCBI taxonomy): domain Eukaryota; kingdom Metazoa; phylum Chordata; class Amphibia; order Caudata; family Salamandridae; genus Pleurodeles; species Pleurodeles waltl. Next base: position 241,299,883 of record NC_090445.1, read on the forward strand.
CCAGGTTCTGTTACCCAGAATCCTTTGCAAACATCAAAGTTTGGCTAAAAAAACATATTTTCCTCACATTTCGGTGACAGAAAGTTCTGGAATCTGAGAGGAGCCACAAATTTCCTTCCACCCAGCGTTCTCCCAAGTCTCCCGATAAAAATGGTACCTCACTTGTGTGGGTAGGCCTGGTGCCCGCGACAGGAATAGATCACACAACGGTCAATGTTGGTCCTTACATGAGGCAGCTGTTGACCCTGGGGTGATCCATTCCTGACGCAGGCACTAGGTGTAGGCACTCAAGTGGGGTAGTGTTTTTATCAGGACAGGTGAAGAATCACTGGGTGGTAGGAATTTTGTGGATCACAGCATATTCCTGTAGTTTGTGTGACAGAAATGCAAGAAAAATTGAGTTTTTATTCAACATTTCAGCTTTGCAGGGTATTCTGGGTAAGAAAACTTTGGGGAATCCACATAAGTCACACCTCTGTGGACTCCCCCGAATGTCTAGTTTCCAGAAATGTTTGGGTTTAGTGTGTTTCTCTATATGACCGCCGAACTCAGGACCAAAAACACAGGTGCCTGCCTTACAAAACCAGTTTGTTTTGCAATAGATCATTTTGATGTCTCCACAATACGATTTGGGCGGTGGAATTTGGGGCTGAACTAAATTGGGGGGCTCCCAAGAGAGCACTCTCTCTGCTTGCCGCAGCATTCACCTGCTCTCTGGGTTGGGCTAACCCACTATTACGCCGTTGCACAGACTGCTTGCGAAGGGACAGCAGGACTGTCCTCATCACCTCCCTCATAATTTACTGGAAGAGGAGTTATTGAATGGGACTCCTCCGACTGAAAAATCACTCCCAGAGTCTGCACCATTGTCCTATCCCTCAGATTCTGTCTCAGTATCTGATGTCTAAGTCTCCGATCCTATGTCAGAGCTGTCCTCTATAACCCGAGTGACGGCAGCAGTCATCCATCAAGATGCCATCTCTGCTATTGGCTAAACTGTTGCTCTAAAACACTAGCCTACGTAGACAGTCACAAAATCGATGGTGTGTGTGAGATACGTGCAACAGTAGAGGCCACCTTACCTGCGCTTCTTCCCTCAATCAGCACGTTCTTTCAAGACACTAAAAAAACACCTTGTCACATACCATTCGTCACAGTCTTTAGCACCTCCTGCGCCCAGTCCAACAATCATTATTGGTGCTCCCACTCCCTCCTCCTCGGATTTCCTCATTACCACCCAGCAAAAGTGCCCTTCATCTCTCCATAGCTGCCCTCCACACCGCACATACATTTCATTTGTATTATAGCGCAGGTAATGGCAGACTTTACTAATGTACTCACCTATTTACATAAAATACAGATTTGCTCTTTGCAGTAGGCATATAAACCTTCTGCGCTTCTTTATGGCACTAAAACTGCGCCACTAGACAAGTCTGACCCTTTTGTAGCATAAACATAATCACAATACTTACTTGACTTTTTTATTGCTGCCTAAAAGCTTATATATATATATATATATATATATATATATATATATATATATATCACTTTTATATGTGGGTCTGGTTTTCCTGGGGGCCGATCGCAGCCCCCAGGGAAACCACACACATATTGACAAAAGTGAGATATATATATATATATATATATATATATATATATATCTATAGATATATATATATACATATACCTATAGATATATCCATGTAGTTAGATATATAGATATATATATATATATATATATATATATATATATCTAACTATATATTTTTTTGTTGTTGTATGGTTTCCTTGGAGGCCAAAATGGCTCCCATGGAAACCCTACAACAACTAAAAAAAATATTGCCCCGACAGGGGGTCGCCCTGCCCACGGGCGACCCCCTGTCCATTTCTTTTTTTTTTTTTTTTTTTTTTTAAATAAAATTTAGCTCCTGGGGAGGCACCAACCTATTTTTTTTTTAAATATGCCAGGGGGGGGGGGGGGGGGGGGGGCGGTGCAGGGGGGAGGGGTGGCTGTGGCCAACGCCCGCATTCAAGGGGTTAAACCCATAACTCCAGATAATGATGGTTGAAGTTTTCATACTTGACACCATTGCAAGGGCTATTCTTGTTATCATGTAGGTGTGTATATGACAAAATACCAATGTTGCAGAAGGAGTGTAACAGAGACAAAAGTTGCAACTATATCTTCAAGAAAAACATGTATGCACGCACATCTTTAATTTATCTGTTGGCAATAGCAGTCACTTACAAAAAGTCAGGGTTTCTGTTATACCTTGATGATAGCCTGTGTGCAAGTATTAAAAGTGTTATGAAGAAAACAAAGTAAAACAAATGAATACATGGGAAACGTTAGTGAATATCACAGCCAAACAGCATCTACTTCCTAAACAAAATGGTCAAAAAACAGCAATAACAATGTTGTTTAGGTAGCAAGGATTAGACATCTAAGGACACAACCTGGCTGTCATTTATAAGCTACACATTGTGTTGCATCTTCAGCCTAAAAAAGGACTAGTTGATGTGGCATCACCAAACCTAACAAAGACACAAATGGCACAATATTACCATCCATGAATGTTCATGGGCTTGATATGACAGGCCATCCAGGCAACTGCAAATCAGAAACCTCATGAGTCAGTAGATAAAGATAGCACACCCAAAAACAGCTCTTTTGCTCTACTTTGTTGATGAGTTGAGGGAATTTGGTCTTCCAGGCAGCAAAAGCTTTCTGTAGCCAAGTCTGCAAGCTAGTAGCTTCTCTTCCTCTCGCTTGTATTCTCTTTCTCACTCTCGCAAATACTAAATACAAGTTTGAAATGCTAGGTTGATTAGCCGGGACATAAAAGCATACAGGGCCTTCTTATAGTGCATTTTCATTGATTCTTTTTTGTGAAAAAGCACAAATTCACCTGCAGTCTCTTTAACTCTTCTATGTATACTCAATTTCTAGCCTTCTCAATACTTTCCGTGCTATTTTGTTTCAAGAGCTCATCTAAGATCTTTATCCTAAGAGGGGAAAATAACCCTCTTGATCTTTTCCACTCTCAGGAAATGATGGAGAAATATGCTATTCTGCTTATTTTTGTTTTTTTTCTGGTCCTCCAGAAATGCCATTTCAGAGCTTCTTTGGAAACAGCTTTTCCAATCCCCCCCAAAAAAAGAATGGTTCACTTTTTTTCTTCTTTGAAACTGTTGTAAGATGGCTGTCATGGCTTCAGGTCTGGCTGTATGGCTGAAGGTTTTTACCACTGGGGAAATGGTTGTGTTGTGAAGTGCAATAGGACACATCAGTTCTCAAACATCTTCCTATAAGAGCTTCATGAGTGGGACCTACATTTCTCAAGCACCTCTCCTCTGTAAGCAGTTGTTACTGCTATCGTTTCCATCCCAAAGATTCCTAGAGTTGAAATATCCAAGTTCCTTCCAGTGGGATTTTATCCTTGCCCCAAAAGGTGGTAATGACTAGCTTTGCTGTACTGAGTGCTAAAAGTATTTGTTTCTCTCTTAGTGCTGTGGATAGGTTTGTTTGTTTGACACACCCATAATTATGTGGGTAGGGAACAGGGGGATCTGGGTATTGAAAATCATATTCATATCATGTTCCCCTTAGCCCAGTAAAAAGTTAACCTTAGGCAGTGCCAGAGTGCATGCAGTAGTGTGCTTGAGATGCCACAACTGTGCCAACACTCATCCTAGCTACATGGATTCTTGGCCTGTAATCTAACAGGAGTTAAGTGACAATACAAGGCACATTTCCACTACTATTTCTTTACTGTGCTTCGAGCAGTGGTCTGCACTCTGTAGTGTATCTCATCCCATTAATCCCTCCCAATTTATGATTCCCATCTTTTCCTGTCTGTAGTTTTAACATAGTGGGTATCATACGCTAAACAAGTGTAACCCTCTAATAGGAGCTGTTTGTTGTTGGGTTTTCAAATTGCATAAGTTAAATCATATCACAGCATTTATATTTTTACACCCTCTTTCTATCGAGAGGTGAAACCCGCCACCCTCTTTGCCATGTAACAAATCTGGGTTGCTTATTATGGTTGTCAGTGGGGATATTGTTCAGAAGAGGGCTGTGTTGACTTTTACCTTGTTCTAAATCTCAAGGACAGTCCTAGTTACTGGGGATCCTTAAAGGCCCCAGGATCTGTTTCTTTGGGATCCATGGAATTTTCCATATATGAATGGCTATTAATTGGTCAGTGAAAGACCACCTCTTCTCTACTCAGCTCTGGACCCTTCGACCATGTATCTTAACTGCACTACTTTAAGTATTGGATGGCATTTGGAATGGCCAGCATATTCATTGGGATATGGTAGGACACTCTCTTTTCAAACCTGAACTTCTTTCCAGCCCAGAAGAAATATTCTGTCACCTTTTGGGGAGTAGTGAGCATCTTCAAAGGTGGATGTAGCGAAAGGGTTTGGAATCTATATTGGAGTTTTGGCAAAGCGAACATTTTATTTACTGCTGCTCGAACCAACCATGATATGGTGTGAGAATACCACGTTTGTAAGTCATGCCATGGATCCTGTAGTGTCTTCTTGTTATTACTGTGGGCAGTGCATTCAGTGCCTAGGTATTCTATTGTAATTGTGGCTAACTATGTGGGGAACTGCTTATATAGACAGATTAGATGGCCATGCAGGGAGAAGAAGAGAGAGGAGAAATGATATCCTCTGTCTTAAGAACCTACATATGTCGAATGGGGTCAAGGTAGCCCTCTCCATACATATTCTTGCATACGGATTGCTATATCCACTGAATACCCATCTACTAAAAAAGGGGTGGGGGTGAAACCACATTTCAAAGTATTTCCCTCAATTAGGGCCATTGGACTTTGTCTAATGCTCCTTTTGAATCAACTGCCAGCAGTAAAGCATTAATATGTGATATTTTAATTTTATCTAGAATATGTAGTGTTTTCATTGTATTATCTATCATAGTAGTGTCTGCACTTTAAAGAAACCGCTTGGTATGGATCTAATAATCCTGGCATCAAGGATTCAGGCTATGGGATAGTATGTTCATACAAATGTTCACATCCACATTTAAAAGCAATATTAGTTTACATTAGGAGCATAATACATGATCCTGGTCAGGGTTTTATATACCTGTGGTGGATGCTTCCTGCGCGGAAGTTGACATTGTTCCATTCTCAATGAATGACTTATATGGATGGATTAGTATTGGGGAAAGTATCTGACAAAAGGTTTTTATACCTTTGTGAACCTGTAAAGGTGCTGTGCTTGCCACTACTTATGTCAGTTTTATGGGCTGTTCTATGAATTTAGCATTTGATTCTGTGATGTTGGCTGTGGCTACTGAATGTATTGCAATAAATTCTGAATTATTTTAGTATCCGTGCACCATGTGATATTACCTTTCTGTATTCGTTCTTTACTGCTGAAATCTGTTCCTTTGCCAATGTGCCCTTAGTTTGCAGGTAAAAAGTTTGCCTACTTTACTGCCTTCATGAAAACTCTTTACATAGTATGTGGGAATGAATGAATTAATTTCTAACGCACACTAATACCCATTGGCAACGGGTGCTGAAAACGCAATTTATTTGTTCTGACAATCATTTGAACTTTTATTTTATTATTTTGTACCAGATTTTACAAGGCTGTGCTGTATTTTGAATCCCTTTTAATTCTTTTAGTGTGGATTCTAGCTGAGCCCATTATTCTTTCCTCTCTTTATTTTGTCTAGCTGATAACACTATGAGCTTATCTCTAACGTCAACTTCGATTGTCTTCTACAGTGTGTTGACGTGGATCTTAGTGGATCCCTGAGTCGCCATTGGCTGGGTGCATAGTTAAGCTTTGGGAAATTTAGTGTCACTTTCATGGGTGCCTTATCCGAAAGCAGGCGCAAATCTGCCTTTTCTGCATGGTTACCCCAGATTTTTCACCTTTTTCTCATCCTATATGGATGTTTTTTAAATCTGTGCTCTTTACCCTACATAAGCAGGAGTAAAGTGCCCGTGCTTCCCCTTGCAACATGGTTAAAGACTTACTCCTGGTAGACTTAGACAGAGCCTGGACGTTAAATGCCACATGTGGACTGCAGCACCTATTGTGCCATCCACAGAGGCAAGGGAAAGGGAGGGCGGAGCACCGGTGTCTGGAGAGTTGGTGGAAGTTCAATTGGTGGTTGATGTATGCAAGTGTGGATCAGCATCTTGAATAGACATCTCTTCTGAATGTGGAGCCAGTGAAGCTTCTTGAGATGGGTGGTGGTGTGGGTCCATTTGGGGGAGGTCGAGTATGAGTCTAGCTGCTGAATTCTATCTGGTCTGTAGCCTCTTCGGAAGATATGTGTTGATTCCTTCGTAGGGTGCGTTACTCGTAGTCCAGCCGTCTGGTGACTAGGGCTTAAGTGTTGGTTTATCTGGTGTTGACTGATAGCCATTTGCAGATCTTTCGGAGCATGTGAATGGTGAGGAGGAAGGCGGAGGAAACTAAGTTGATTTGGTTTTTCATGGTGAGCAGACTGTCCAGGATGATGCCTACTTGTGTGTGTGGTCCGTCGGAGTGAGTGCTGCTTCTAGTTCAGAAGGCCACCAAGAGTTGTTCCATGGAGATGTATTGTTCCCGAAGAGCAGCACTTCCATTTTGTCTGTGTTGAGTTTTAGGCAGTTGTTTTTCATCCTGTCGGCATTGCCCATTATGTACCTGTGGAAGTTGGCCTTTGTGATGCAGGGATTTCTGATACTGGGTTGGATGAGCTGAGTGTCATCTGCATAGGGATATGATGGTTATTCCAGGGATTCAGACGATGTTCACCAAGGGGTAATGTAGATGTTGAACAGTGTTTGGCTGAGGAACGAACCTTGAGGGATGCCCCAGATGTTGTTCTTGGGTTGTGAGGTGAAATCTGATAGGCAGATTTTCTGGGTCCTTCTGATGAGGAAGGAGTTGATCCATTTGATGGCGTCTCTTGGAGTCCGTTGGATGAAAAGTCTTGATAAGGATATGATGAGATACGTTGTCAAAAGCTCCTGCGAGGTTGATGAGTATCAAGGCTGCCGTTTCTTCCCAGTCAAGGAGAGTTCTGATGTCAGTGGCAGTGACCAGTGTGGTTTAGGTGCTGCTGTTAGTGCAGAATTTGGATTGGAAGGGATCCAGAAAATGGCTGATTTCCAGGTATTCTGTGAGTTGACAGTTGATGGCCTTTTCGAGGACTTTGGTGGAAAAGGGGAGCAGAGAGATGGGATGGTAGTTCTCAAGTTCACTGGGGTTGATGGAAGATTTCTTGAGAAGGAGTTTGACTTCTGCATGCTTCCATACTTCAGTGAAGGAAGCTACGCTTATGGATGATTTGAAAATGGCAGTGAACTCGTTGCTGGTCATCTTGCTTCTGAGGTTAAAAATGTGTTGGGGACAGGGGTCCGTGGGTGTGCCCAAGTTGACCTAGTTCATGATGGCTTTGGTGTTTTGTGTGGTGAGCTGGTCCCAGGCGGTGAGCAGGTGATCAGAGACCACATCTGGGTTAGCATCCGTGGGAGTGAGGAGACTGAGGGTGTCGGCGACGGTTGGCTGTGGTTTGAAGTTTTTGTGGATGGTGAAAAGCTTGTTGTGGAAGGTGTTGCAGAATTCCTGAGAAGTGGTGATGATGTTTTTTCATGGCTGTAGGATTGGAGAACTCTCTGACAATGTTAGAGTTCTTAGCTGTGGTTAGAGCTGGCTCCAAAGCGGTTCCTCCTTTTCGTCTCTTTCAAAAGTTGGTGGTATTGGTTGAGGGAAGACTTGAAGATGGCTCAGTCTGTGGGTTCCTTTTGGTGCTCCGTTTCCTTTCTGGTCTCTTACAGTCCCATTTTGTGGTTCTCAGTTCCGGGGTGTCCCAGCTAGCCTGTTTGGAAGCATCTTGATTTGGTGGGCTTGATGTGGACGACTCTGTCGGTGCAGTCAGTGATCCAGGAGGAGAAATTCTTGACAGCCTGTTCTAGGTTGGTTGAGGTGTCTGGGCAGGAGGTACTGAGGGCGTTGGTCCACTGGCTGTCTGATATTTTGTTTTAGCTGTGGTGCGAGGTGCTGTGCAGCTTGGAGGTTGTGCTGGGGGATCTTGTGATGGTAGATATATGTCACTAGCAGCGTCTCAGAGGAGTTATAACACTGCCACATGTTTGATGGCGGTATTCAGTCCCCTCCCCCCTTTTTAAGGTAATGATTTTCAGAGTTAATGCTTAATGAGAAGTGTTGCATCTGAGAACCCTAGAGTCTGTCTTCTCTGTTACTCAAATAGCATTCCGGAGCTATGCCTTCAGTCACCTCTCTATCTGTCTTGGTCTAAATTCCTTTCAGTGTAGCCCTCTTTGACTCATAAGTCTAGCTTCTCTGCCCCCATAGCAACAAACAAATAAGCACCTTGCAGAACTGCAGTTGGGATAATGTATGGTATTTAACATATTGGAAATAACCCATGATACCTAGGAGTGTGCCAGTCCCTCTGTAGTCCTGCAGTTCAATCTCTGCTATCCCCTCCCCCCAAACTTGCTCCACCTGGCAGTAGTTGTAGACATGCAAGAGCTGTAGGCATATAACCAAACAGTCTTTGATTCCTTTTTCTTGTTTTGGGTGGTTGGTTTTTCCATCTGTCCTCCTTGTTGCATCAGTTGCTGTCAAGAGCATTTTTGCCTTCCTTCAGTCCCTCAGTTACAGCTCGTCTCTTCTGTGTATTTGTATCAGAGTTCGATTTAGTGTCTCTAACCTTTCCTTTCGCTTCTAAGCATCACACAGACACCCCTTTGGGGGAAATGGGAGTTTGAACACCTGGTTAAGCAGTCTGCAGACCATCGCAGCTGTTTGGTTTTAGACAATGAGGTGCATTGTCTCACCTGAACCTTCCATGTAGAAACTATCTTGAAGGTGCAGTCAATTCCTTTAGATTGCAGGAAGTTGGTTGCTGGCACACACAGTGACCTGTGATAAGCCCTAATAAAGGGGGAGCTTGTACTTCTCAAATGTGATTGTCCCTTTTTTAAGTCGAGCGTGCAAGCGCTCTGACCTGCTGTAATCTATCCGTGGGCTTTTGACCATACCCACTGCACTCCCATCACCATCACTCGTTTGTGGGCTTGCCTTTTAAAAATCCTTTGTATCATTGGTAAATACTTTACGTTTGTCCCTACTTGGGACGGCTTGGTTACCGTCTTGGAAATCAACCATTTTACAGGGATAATTGCACTTTTGCCAATACGTTTGACTGCGAGCGAACTTCATTTTCCTTTTGTGCCTCTCCTTTGCACTCATGCTTATGGCGGCCGTGGCGCTTTAAATCGGCTTGCTTATGTCAACTGTTTTACTTTTCATTTTCAACTTAAGTGGCAAGAAATGTCCAGTTAGGAATTTACAACGTTAACAGCTCTAACTCTGACTTATCTTAAGTGCCCAGTGTGGTCCCAGTAGTCAACTTTCAGCTTTGACATGCTGTCTGTTCAGAAATTTTGTGATTTTATCTTGATAATGTTCTGGGTCATAAGGCTGCATTGTTTCTCCCCTGCCCCCCTTCCCATCCCCCCCCCTCTTCAGGTGCACTCAGTGCTTACAATTGTGTTGTGTTAAACAACAGCTGTGCAATCTGGAGCATGGTTTACTGTCTCTATATAGTTCTGCGTGGCAGGGGACATGCAAACATGTAGGATTATCAAACACTTGAAAGTGAAACCATATCAGACTCCAAACGGGCACTGAATGCATAATCTTTTGCAATTATGTAATGTGGAGGCTCATGTTTATCGCAAGCCATCATTAATTCGGCAAGGCTGGGTGTCTATTCAGCTGTGAATATCTTGCCATTGCTTTAGGGCTTGGATGTCACCTTAAGAGAAGTTACTACTATTTGGGCCTAAGAATTGCAGCTCTATCTTGTCTTAATGCGGCATTGAGCTTTGGGACGTTCTGTGGTACTCCCGGCGGTCCAGTGGCAGGCTCCGTGGATGGCCAGAGACTGCTATAAAGTTATGCAGCAGGGAGCTGCTGAACCAACCTTCGAGTTTACTGTTGGTCTGTACCTCTACCGCATCATGTAGCCTTCCTGTCCTGTCCTGTGGCCATTATCCAAGCCTTCCAGTTATTCTCTTCAGTCAGTTCCTTTTGTACATCCTGTTTCAGTATAATAGGTGATCAGGGGGGTTCTTTGGTTGCAATAGGGGATCCTGCAGATCAGTCCGCTGCTCACCTCTCGTTTCAGTGTCCGTAACCTTTGTATGGGGGTCAGCATTGTTGATGATCAGGGTGCTTCTTTGAATGTGTTTGAGGCTTCCACATGACACTCAAAGTGATCCCCATTGCTCAACTGCCCTGCCACAGCATCTGCCACCAGCTCCATTGCTTGGTGGACTTGTGCACCGTCCCCAGAGTCCAGGACTGCCACCTTTGATCCATGGCTTCATGGATGGATGGATGGATTTTCACAGTCGCCCAGATCTGCAATAACATCTGCCACAATACTCGATTTCGGGGTGTACTTTGGTGACAAAGTTTTTACACTGTTTATAACGAACAACAATTCATTTTCTTGCAGAGGTGTGTTGGCTTAGATCATAGAAAAACACATTTTTCTCCTCTGTCATCTTTACCAAGCCATTGTGATCCATGAAATTGTAAGGTAACGAAGAAGAGTGATAAAATACACATTTGGAAACTATTGTAGAAAAAAGGCCCTATGGTTGATTCTTGTAATGGCAGGTGACCACTTTGAAATAAGATGCTGACACTGAATGTCTGGCCTAAATGATCTAGTGGCTGTGGTTATTTCAGAATAAACATCTATTGGTTTCAGCTTCTCAGATCCAGAATAGACTGTTGACTAGCAGACATGGAAGTATGGGCAACAGAGGAGGAATATCACCTGAAAATAGGAAGAGCAGTTCATAGGCTAAAATAGACATGGAATATTGGAATGTGTTGCTGCCAACTCTTCTAGACCTCCTGGACACTAGTCCACCGAAGAGGTATAGCTAGAGAAGTGTCCATGCGAGAGGCGCTGATCGTGATCCTTCTCAAACTAGCTGGCAACCCCTTGGAGGTACGCTGATATAGGCTGTTGTCCCTCCTTAACACTGTAAGATGTTTGGGAAGGTGATGTCGTTACTGCTGTGATCATCATGACTAGAACAGCTTAATTCCAGGGAGGACAACATTCCTCAGCCGGAGACGCCTCTTCTGACAAATGGAGGTAAATCCTCAAGCAATCCTGCCACAAACAGCCTTATCTCTGGACTTTTAAAAGTCCCTTGACACTCTGGGGTGGCCCTACCTAATGGATGTTTTAAAGAGAATGGGATTAGGGTCTGAAATATTGTGATGGATAGGCCTATTTTACACAAATCCAGTCTCCCAGGTTTACACAGCACGGGAGGTCTCTAAAGCCTTTAGTGTGTACAGGGGTACCAGATCCGGGTGCCCACTATAGTAGATTATATTTGCCCTGGAAATGAAGCCCCTGGCGGGTCTCCTTCACCCGCAGGGCCAGCAGTGGGAGATCTAGAGTGGTAACACTTGGGGAGCAATATTGTTCTATGCAGGCAAAGCGCTAGTGTACCTTCAAATGTACGCAGAGACCTCCCATGGATGATGGACACACTAGATGACTTTGGAGTAGTTTCTGGTTTGAAACTGAATTGGACAAAATCTTGTCTATTCCTCCTACAGGGACTTTCAAAACCAGGAACAACTTTAAGTGGCAGCTTGACACCTTCAGATATCTGGGGGTAAACATTTATCACTTTAACAGATGACCTTGTACATGGGAACCTGGAGGCGATAGTGTCTGGCATACGCAGCTCCCTTGAGCTTCTAGGGCTCCCTGCCACTATTGCATATGGGCAGTGTGGCAATAGCTAAGATACTGGTGCTCTCAATATTGTTATACCACTTTCAGCGCTGCCTTTTCATCTACCCAGATGCTTTTTCAGAGACCTGAACACTATCCTTACATTAGGGCATGGGGGATTGAGGGCACCTACCTAAGAGCTTTACTACAGTGTCAAATGCAATGGATTTCTGATGCCTCTAACTTTGAAAGCACTATCATTAGGGTGGATGGGCGTGGGGGGGTGCTATATAAATAAGTGAACTGCCTGATGGACTTTCTACTGGACCGTACACCCTTGGGATGCCCAGCCAGGACAGCTGAACGCTGCTATCACACATACGTACAGCCTAAACATAACTTGTTGCCATACTCGCCACACCTTCCACAATGGATGCTCCCAGTCTTCCGTAGACTGTCCGAACACCACAACACCAGACTATGATCAGTGTTGTGCCTCTCTATGTTGGGCATTCTCTAGGCACCCAAAACCCTGTTGACTGTTTAGTAGCTGAGAGAGCATTACAACATAGAATAGGGGGCAGTTCCTGACTTATGACGAACTGACAACCACAATCTGGACATTGTGGGAACCGGTACAAACCAAACCTTTCCCAACCGTGCAAACATTGCTTAGCCATGGTAATGACAGAGGGGTAATCACTGTGACATACAGGTTGTTGCTAGATACCCATACCATGAAATGACCTACCTTGAGGGATAAATAGGACCTAACCACAGGCAAATAACTTACAGACAGACAATGGTTAATCACATTGTAATATGTCTGAAAAGAATCCAGAAATCCCCATCTGAATTATTACAGTTTACCTATCTATATAGAACTTATCTCACGGTCACTCATAGCATGTTCCCTTGAGTCATCCCCAACTGTCCACGATGCCCGTGGACTGTGTTGGACTTCTACCACAGGGGTGTGGGCCTGCCCAAAGATAGTGCAATTTTGGTCAGAGGCGATATCACTGTTGACAGATATTAGAGGTCGGACCTTACCTGTTTACCCCCTGCAGTGTCTCCTGGGGATTCCGCCGTGCACAATCAAGAACAAGTATGTCATAAAATTATTTGACCTAGCTTTTGTCCTAGAAAAGTGTTGCATAGCAATGGTTTGGTAACCCCAGTTTTCCCCTTGATACCGCTCTGGCTGGATTATATGCCTAAATGGGCAACTGCAGAGCTCACAAACTGGCATTCACTGCCAGTACAACAAGGGGAAACATCACAGTGGGACGCCTGAAATGCAGGTGTTTGGGGAAGGTCTGTGAGTAGTATCATACAAGAGGATCAGAAGGGGTTTAACCCAGACCATTATTTCCAGGATCTAACCTATATATTGATGACTCAATCAACCTGGCATGTAGTCACTGAAACTCCTTTTGCTATATATATACCTGACACAGCCAGAGCCAACAATAGGGCCAATTGAGTCTTTTTATGTCGGGTACACTCAAATAAGATGGTTGCTTTTTTGGATCAGGTCAGGCGCTATCCCCACCTGTCTAAGAGATGTACTTAGTCTCCCATGCATGTGGCAAGTGGGTACATGTGATGGATGGAACTAAAGTCAGAGAAATTTCCATCGTTTGTCCAGATTTAGAGATTGCAGTTGGAGTTGTGGGTGTCATTACAACATTGGGTTAATAAGATTCCATGAGAGGGGAAGCTGGTACTGCAAGATGTGATACCAAATTATAAAGAGGCAAAAGATGTTACATTGAACTGTTCTAGAAAGCTACCGATGTTACATTTGTGGGACTGTTAGTTGCCAATCCTACATCTTAAAGACTTGTGACAATTATCAATAAGCATGCTATATTCGACTGCTAAATCTGTAACACTTATGAATAATAATGTCTTTACTTTGCACAGAAATGATTGGATGCCTACAAAGTTAGCCAAGCTAGAACAATATGTCAAGATTCAATGAATCTAAATGCAGAATGCCTAATACAGAGTTCATGTTTGATAACTGTCCAATTTTAGAAGCTTACTGTACGAACTTGAGTAAAACCCTATCCTCCACGAAACATTGAGGTAAGCTTCATTTTAGTGTTCTTTTTGGGTTTTAAAATGAGTTTTAATGCTACAGCATAAACAGAGAAACCTATTGTTTGTCATACTCTTAGCGCGACAAGAAATATGCAAAAAGTGATTCTCTGATCAGAACTTCTCTTCTTTCAGCACGTATGTCTGCAAACAGTAAAATCGGCAAGTAAATTAGCTATGAACTGTCAAAGGGGAAAGAAACATGTATTTTGAATATTTTCTTTGTGAGTTTACCTTTGAAAGAGCAACAATTGTCATTACTTAAAGTACCTTGTTAATATGATGATCTTTCTTGGGTTTAATGCCTGTGAGACTTCTGTATATACATTTCACATATTGGTCGAATAGCAGTGAGGCATCCAAAGTTTTGCTACCTTATAAAGTGTCCCTTGTAAGGGTAAAAACATCTGAAGTTTATATGAGGACTAAAAAAACAAAAACAATTTAAAAAGCCCTGCTGACCAAGGTCATTGTAGGGAGGGAAAAATCCAACTAACCCTGCTACCTTGATGAGCTGCATTTTAATGTATGTAGTGGCTGTATATTCCTTTATTCTAATAAAATTAATTAAAACATGTTGATTCCTTACTTAACGTGCTACTATTCCTGGCTTCAATAAATGTTTAAAATTAGTTACCTCAGTAACCTAAAGTGAAACAGATCTCATTTGCACAGTATGCCATTTGACAGTGTATAATGAACGTTACTCAATGGATCGCTTAGGTGGAGCCTTATATATGCCTTTGTAGGGAACAGACAACACACTTTCTCATCACAGATTTGTTCACAAAAGGTCAGCATATCTGAACTGCAAAACCACAATGTTGTATTATGCTGTAGGAGTTTTCAGAAGTACTTGTACACCTGTGGGGCTTCTGCCTTATGAACAGCAGAGCAATGTAAAATAGGAAAGTACATATTAAGACAAGTAAGGTTTAAGTCCTATTTTGAAGCTCATATAGGAGGAAACAGAGCAGGTATTATATTAAGAGTGATTTACAGGCTGAAGGAGCTAGATAAGAGAATGATTTGCCCCTATCATGGCCTTGCTGAATTTAGGAAAGCAAGAAAACATTCACGGAGTGTAGATTTCTGCGTGGTACATAGTGAGAAATGTATCTTGACAGAAAGATGGAAAGTTACCGTAGAGGCATTAGTGAACTAAACGCAAGGCATTGAAAATGATCCTAGACTAAATCTGAAGCAAATACAGTTGGCTACGTGGTTTGTAAGTGACCTGTATTCTACTGTTGAGACAGAATTTTGTGAGTGAATCGTAAATAGTTATTCTTTGATTGCCACTGTATTTAGAGTATGTTGTGTGTATCTATTCTTGCTGAAAATGGAAAAAGTAGATCGGAAAAGTATTTATTATTGCTAACTAAGGTTATTCTTTTACTTTTAAATATCACGGTCACCCAGAAGTAGTGATAGGCTCTTCCGACATCACCTAACTCAACTTCTAGATCACTGGGTAGCTTGGTTGATGGTGTGGCAATGCCATCTTGGGTGATGGTCTATTTGTTTTTTTGGATCTCAGAATGCGGCAGCTACCTAAAGCCACCTGTGAATCTGTGCAGTGGTTGGCCATCTTTGCCCCTCCATGGAATGTTGGCAGTCCGTCATGCAATCTAAAAGCAAGCCATGGCTGCGCTATAATAGATACTAGCAGTTACAAATGGAAGTCCCCTCAGTGCATAACTAGTACATTCTGGGTCAACAACTTAACTATCTTGGTGGACAGCCTTCATTATTCATGTGCTTACCCACATGCCTTATGATCCCATTGTAACGCGCATTTGGATCTTTCACTATTAGTTTACCTCTCAGAAAGCCCTTACTGGTTGTTTGGTAAGTGGGTGTTCTGCAGTAAAAACTGGCACACAATTTATGATTTAATTATTGAATGCAACTATGATTTAGTCCATTTGACTAGTATCTGGATGAAGGATGATTGCTGCTTTATTAAAGGACCGAGTACTGCAGGGATATGAGATTATTCCAGGTCTCGGAGAGGGGAGATGTGGAGGTTTATTCTTGGTTGCTTTTAAATAATCATTAAGGAGTACAAAGTTGATGACTCTTTTTCTCCCTAATCCCAAAGTATTGCTCATCAAAATTAAATCCTGTTCATCAGGATTTGAATGTATTTCTATTCAAATGCCCTTCATGTGGCTGCCCTCAAACTGCTTTAAGAAGATTACCTTTCTGGTCAAACTATCTCAATCAAGGTTAGAAGTGTGACACAAGCAAATGTTAGAGAAACATTTTCTTTGTTTAGTTTCACTCCCGGATGGCTACAACATCCTAAGGAAAGACTGGCCCTCCCGTCCGGGCAAAGGACTGGCCATCGTACACAAGTCTTCACTCCGCATCACGGTCAACAGGGAGGAACACTGCATCACAATGGAACACCTACACTTCCTGATCTACGCTACTCACAACTCCTCCCTCTGCGCCATCCTGGTCTACAGACCACCTGGCCCCCGCCCAGCCTTCATCGACACCATTGTAGACATTGCCACCCCCCACGCCCTGGGTGGCCACAGACTACCTCCTCCTGGGTGACTTGAATCTCCACCTCGAGGACCTCGACAACTGAAACACCACTTCCCTTTTCAACAATCTCCCCTCCCTCAGACAACTGATCATCGTGTCCACGCATGCCACAGGACACACACTAGGCCCCATTTTTGCCTCAAGCAACCGGATCACCATCAAGAATATCTCCACCCTGGACTGACCATCACTGCCTACACTTCGCCATCACAGCAACCAACAGCCGCCTCCGCGTCCCCAGGCCCAACCCCACAGGAAATGGAACAAAATCACCAACGAGCAACTCACCTGAACCCTTGCCAAATCACCCCCACCAACGATGCAAATGCTGCAGCATGCAACCTAAATCACTGAATCCGCCAACTCCTTAGCCACCCCTCCAATCAACTTCGGTCAAGCGCATCCCAAAAAAGCCAGCTCGTTCACCACCAAACTCCAAGAATCGAAACGTACCTACAGGCCCCTAGAGAAGAAATGGAGAAACAGCAAAACCAGCAAAGACCTCGCCTCCTTCAAAGCTGCCACTGCCACCCATCACCAACACATCAAGAACGCAAAAAAAGCCACACTCAGTGAACGCATCAACACCTCCCCCACACAACACGAGAGAACTCTTCCCGGTAATCAACAAATTCACCAGTCCTCCCTCCGAAGCCACTGTTATCCACCCCGTCGCAAGACCTCTGCAACAAATTGGCCACTTTCTTTCTTCGCAAGATTAAGGACATACATGACAGCTTTCTCCTGCAGAACCCGCCCAGCATCAGAATCTATGACCGACCGAGTCCCCCCAGAACCCAACCAAACCGTCCACAGCTGTTCCACTCTCGCCACAGAAGAGACTGAGATCATCATGAACAGCATTCACTCTGGAGCCCCCACCGACCCCTGTGCTCACCACATCTACATCGGAGCGAGTGCATCCATCGCCCCGAACTCCGCAAGATGCTGAACTGCTCCATCAAAACAGCCACCTTCCCCTAATATTCAAAATACGCCGAAGTCCGCCCCCTTCTGAAGAAACCCACAGCCGACCAATCAGAACTCAAGAATTTCCGTTCCATCTCACTGCTACCCTACCCAAGTCCTTGAAAAGCCATAAATTCACAGCTGCAACAATTCCTCGAGGACAACAAATCTCTGAATACCTCTGTCTGGCTTCCGCAGCTACCACAGCACATAGACCGCTCTTCTTGCAGCCACCGATGACATCTGCACACTCCTCGACCACGGGCACACCGCATCACTCATATTCCTCGACCTCTCAGCAGCCTTTGACAGAGTCTCCCACAGCACCTTATGCACCAGACTTCATGACAGGAATCTGTGGAAAAGCCTTGCAATGAATTCACTCCTTCCTCATCAGAAGAACACAGAGAGTCAGATTCCCACCTTTCATACCCAAACCAATATAAGTCAGCTGTGGAGTCCCTCAGGGATCCTCCCTGCACCCAACGCTCTTCATCATCTACGTGGCCCCACTTGCAGCCATTGTCAGAGCATGGAATGACTATAGTGCCATACACCAATGACACACACCTCATCATATCCCTCATTGAAGACCCGAACAAAGCTAAAAGGAACTTTCACACCGGAATGGAAGCCATCGTCGCCTGGATGAGGCAGAGCTGTCTCAAGCTCAACACCCGACAAAACCAAGCTCATCATCTTTGGAAACTCCACTTCAGCCTGGGAAGACTCCTGGTGGCCCACATTGCTCAGCGCACTGCCTACTCCGACTGACCACTCCTGCAACCTAGGAATCATCCTCGACTATTCCCTAACAATGACCCAACAGGTAAACGCGTCACCTCTTCCTGCTGGCACAACCCCTGCCATTTCCGCAAAATATTCAAATGGATCCTGGTCAGCTGCCACAAGATAATCACCCACATGCTAGTCACAAACAAGCTCGACTACGGCAACACTCTACGCTGGCACCACAACAATGAACATCAGGAAACTACATCTCATCCGAAACGCCGCATCCAGACTTGTCCTGAACCTCCCCTGCCAGGAACTCATCTTCCAAAATCTGAGGATCCTCCATTGGCTCCCATTGGAGAAGCAAATCAACTTCAAACTATTCACCCACCCCTAAAAGGACCAGCCTACCTGAACCATCGCATCTCATCCCAGAACCCCGCCACACCCCTCCGCTCCGCCCAGCAGGAGCTAGCCATCATTCCACTGCCAGAGGAAGATCTTTAGCATACCTCGCAGCCAAGAGCTGGAACAACCTGCTCACGCACCTCAGGCAAAGCCCATCACTCACCAGCTTCAGGAAGAACCTCAAGATATGGCTCTTCAAATGAGTCTCAGGCCCACCACCAGCGCCTTGAGACCCTCATGGATGAGTAGTTGCGCTTTATAAAAACTGATTGATTGGTTGATTGACTGTAACAGACAGTGCTCCAACACATGAGGCAGGTGATATGCTAGAAAGTGTTTACTGTTATAGTGAGTGTAAGACTCTTGCCTTTTTCAGATCCATGGACCATTGTGTGATTGTGTTTAAAGTTTCCTCTATATCATTAACCAGTATAATGTGAAATTAGAGAAAGTTGATACAGCTGTAGATGTGTTGAATTTGCAGACAACTGTGTTCTTGATGGGTGACACAGTAAATCCCAATGAGCTACTTATATTTTATAGTGAACAGCTGTCCACTACTCTAGGATCGGGGGAAAGAATTCTAACGTGGAGTTATCAACTATGAGACAAAATCTTTGTAACAAGAAAGAGCTTGGTGTAAGAAATATCCTCCTGTAGCTAAGAATGTACGGGCTATTTATAACTATCTAAAAAAACTTTGAAGAATTTGAAGCCTTATTGTTTTCCCAAAACAGCTTATGAGTGTCTAATATCTTGAGCAATTTTCTCTGAGATAAATGAGCTGAAGGATGCCTGTGCTGTTTCTCAAATAACTAATTCTGTAGTCAAATGTAATCAATTTGTGAATTATTTTGAATGTACGATAAATAAAATTAGGTCATATTTGCCTTCTCTTAAGGCTCGGTTATCTATGATGGCTAGAAATCAGTTGCTAGTCAAATATCTGTGAATGTTATTGGAACAGGTTTTACTCAGTTGTCCTTACTTGATGATGATGCAATTTTATCTTTAATAAATTACAGTAAATCTTTTGGATCAGGAGTTGATCTTATCCCTGCCAGGCTGCATAACGAATAGCTTTAAAAATCTCACAAACAAGTAAAGCTATTATAATTGCTTAACTTACGTTGGATAGGGTCCTGCAGAATTAAAAGGAACAATGTATATGTCCATTGGATAAAAAAAAATATATATATCTTTGATTACAAGTATATTGACAGCTATAGACCGGTTGCTCAGTTGCCATATTTTTTGAAGCTGCTTGAGTGTGCAGTACTTTATCCACTGAGTCAGTTTGTGAAGACTGAACATTTGTTGTTCTCAGTACTAGCTGATTTCCGTGCCAGCTGCAGCACTGAAATGGTAGTGACAGTAATATCGGATGAGCTCTGTTTGTGTGCTGATCATACTATGGCCCTCATTACAACCCTGGCCGTCGGTGATAAAGCAGTGGTAATACTGCCAACAGGCCGGCGGTAACAGAAATGGAATTGTGACCACAGCGGAAACCGCTCAGACAGACAGCCACGTTAACACAGTGACCGCCCTGGTGGTATCAACAAGCACCATGGCGGTAACCACCAACAGCCAGGCAGAAGACAGTGTACTGCCCACACTACTATGACAGGCCTATCCGCCACCTTTTCAGGGGCGGTACCAACGACATCAAAAGCATGGCAGAAACAGAACACTGAAGTCAAAGGGCTCACCTCTGGAGACTCGGGGAACAACCACAATGCCATGGAGCCCAAGCTGCACATATTTCCCATGCTCGTCTACCTTTTCCTGCATTATGAGCAGCAACACCAACAAAGACGACCACGGTGAGTACTGCCGCCTAGCACACAAGGTGGGAGGGAGGAAAAAGAGAGTGTGACACACATGCAACACCCACACCCCCAACACCAAACACAGAAGCAGATGCACTAACATTACATATCCGCCTGGTACCCCTCAGGAATAATGCAAGGACAAAATGATTGGAAGAAAGTGAGTCTAATACGATAAAATAACATGAATAAGTGCAGCAAAATACAAACGTATATGCATATTTACAAATGGAGGGACACTGCCCAGTCCTCAATGTCTGTGGGCCACAAGACCACATCACATAGGCCAAGGCCCCACCTCACTCCTGCAACAACACGGAGGGAGCACTGCAGGGGCATCAGGTCGAAAATAAACAGGCACCTCAGGGGGACGGGCAATGGGGGGGGGGCACCTCAGCCGGATGATGGTACAACACCACTGGTCCTGGAGGGGGATACATGCTATGTGCGATGTCCTGGGGAGTGCAAGGTCACAGTCTCTCAAGTGGGTGGTTTGCCCACTGCTTGGTCCTGGGGAGTGCAAGACAACAGTCTCTCAAGTGGGTGGTTTGCCCACTGCTTGGTCCTGGGGAGTGCAAGGCCACAGTCTCTCTAGTGGATGGCTTCTCCACTGGTTCTGGAAGGGGCCTTGTGCTCAGTGTGCTTCATCCTGGGAAGGATGGGGTGAGTGGATGGCTTCTTCCGCTGGTTCTGGAGGGGGCATTGTGCCCAGTGGGCTTCATCCTGGGAAGGATGGGGTGAGTGGATGGCTTCTCCACTGGTTCTGGAGGGGGCATTGTGCCCTGTGGGCTTCATCCTGGGATGGGTGGGGTGAGTGGATGGCTTCTTCCACTGGTTCTGGAGGGGGCCTTGTTCCCAGTGTGCTTCATCCTGGCAGGGATGGGGTGAGTGGATGATGTCTTCCTCTGGTTCTGGAGTGGGCCTTGTGCCCAGTGTGCTTCATCCTGGGAAGGATGGGGTGAGTGGATAGCTTCTTCGACTGGTTCTGGAGGGGGCCTTGCGCCCATTGTGCTTCACCCTGGGAAGGATGGGGTGATTGGAAGGCTTCTCCACTGGTTCTGGAGGGGGCATTGTGCCCAGTGTGCTTTATCCTGGGAAGGATGGGGTGAATGAATGGCTTCTTCCACTGGTTCTGGAAGGGGTCATTGTGCCCTGTGATGCAGATCTTGGGGAGTGCAAGGTCACAGTCTCTCACCTGGGTGTCAGACCCACATGCTTGGCAGAGGCCAGGATGCACAACAGCCCATGGAGGCAGGACTACACACTGTCCGCTGGCGGTGACAGCTGCTCAGTGGTGGCAGTGGCGGAGCTGGTGTCGGGGCTGGCAGTGGTGGGGAAGGCTCTAGCCCATGCCCTGCAGCCTCGGACGGCTGCCCACTGGGGCTGCTGCTGCTGGCAGTGGTGCTAGCCGTGGTGGTGGTGGCGGTGCTGGTGCTGGCAGTGGTGGGGAGGCTCCAGCCCATCCCCTGCAGCCTCGGACGGTTGCCCCCTGGGGCTACTGCTGCTGGCAGTGGTGCTGGTAGCAGTGCTGGCAGTGGTGGGGGGAGGCTCCAGCCAATCCCCTTCAGCCTTGGACGGCTGCCCAATGGGGCTGCTGCTGCTGGCAGTGGTGCTGGTGGCAGTGCTGGCAGTGGTGGAGGGAGGCTCCAGCCCATACCCTGCAGCCTTGGACGGCTGCCCACTGGGGCTGCTGGTGCTGGCAGTGGTGGTGGTGGCGGTACTGGCAGTGGTGGGGGGAGGCTCCAGCCCTTCCCCTGCAGCCTCGGATGGCTGAACCACCATGGTTGGTGGTGGGGGCTCCGAATGAGTCCCAGCGCTAGGCCTCCTGTCCTTCCTGCCTGCTGGTGCAGGCCCCTTGCCCTTCCTGTCAGCAGCCAGGGATTGCCCCTTGCCCTTCCCTCCTGCAGCTGGTGGTGCCTCCTTGCTCTTCCCAGACACTGCTGGAGAAGCCTACTTTCCCTTCCCTGTCGCAGCTGGTGGTGCCTCCTTGCCCTTCCTTGATGCACCTGGTGCAGGCACCCTGTCAATGTTGCTGCCTGGTGCTCGGGATCCTCTCCCACCTGCAGTAGCTGTCGACACTACTGTGGCCGTGGACTGGGTGGCTGAGGTGCTCGCCTGGGTTCTGATCACCCTGGCCTGACCAGGAGGACAGGGGGTGCGGTTTGGTAGGGAAGAGGTCAACAATGGAGAGGAAAAGCTTCTTAGGGACATTGGGGCGGGAAGAGGGTGAAGGTTTGGGAGTGGAGTAAGAGGAAGTGGTTGGAGGTGTCTGTCTGCTGTGTTTGGGTGCAGGTGCCTGGGCTGGATGCTGTTGTGAAGTGGATGGCTGTTGGGTGTCTGAGTGCTTGCATTTGTGTACTTTGGGAAGAGGGGGCACAGAGACAGTGGGAGAGGACACAGGGGACGTGTGCATGGATGTGGGGGTAACATACACACACATCCTCCCCCCTTTCCTCCCCCCCACTATGCACTAACAGTCCCAATGCTAGTCACCAGCTCATGGACAGGGATACCTAACGCCAATTGCAGCATACCTGAGACCCACAGACACCTGCCCAGTAGTGTATGCCTACTAGGTTCGTTGGAGGAGGTATACATTAGACCCTGCCCAACATGGGCCCTACACTACAATGTCCAGCCTGGCCTAGGGGCACCCACAGGCCCACATCCCCCACCGAGATGCCTCCCCACCACGCGGAAGTATTATATTGGTGCACTGTACTCACACCCTTGTGGCTGCTATGATGCTCCCAAGCGCCCAGCCTGTTTCTGATAGGCTACCACCAGTATGCGGGCCATCAAAGGGGGTCAGGGTTTGACGGGCACCCCTTTCTCATTGGGATGCCATCCCCAGCTGGGCCTCCGCTGTCTTCCATGCCCAGTGTCTCAGGTCCTCCTTTTTTTTCCGACAGTGGGTGCTCCGCCTGCCATAGACCCCCAGGGTCCGCACGTCCTTGGCGATGGCATGCCATATGCCCTTTTTTTGATGGGTGTTCACCTGCAGAGAAATACACATAGGAAATCAGTCAGACCGTCCTGCTTGTTACACTCATGGTCCACCATAGCCCTCACATCCCCTTATACACAGACATTGCCCACCATACATGCAGCATGCTGCCCAGGGCCTTTCCACCAACCCCCCTCCCCCACAAGGCCCTCACACACAGCTCTCCTTGCATTCATGCCCCATGCATCGTGCTCACAGTGTACTCACCTGTTGGTCTGGAGGCCCATACAGCATTTGGTACTGGGGTAGGACCCCATCCACCAGTCTCTCTAACTCTGCAGCGGTGAAGGCAGGTGCCCTTTCCCCAGTGACCCGAGCCATGGTTGGTTCCAGACACAGGTCACAGCAGCACTTTCAGTGAAGGTCCCCTCCTGTTGAAGGTCAGGTAGCAAGTGAGTGAACAGATAGAAAATGGCAGTCACGTCTGCAGCGGTGCGTACCGTCACCGCCGGCATACATCACTATTGGCCACTGTAACTCACAGGGCCCAATGGTATGCTATTAGGAGTTGCACGGCGGTTCTCGATCGCCTCCCGCAACGACGCACGTCAGTGAAATTACTATTATTTCATGGGGGGGGGAGGCCTTGGCACCTAACTGCGTCACAGTACACATAGACACCGTTTGGGCCTATCCAACAGCATGTTACAGTCACAACATGCAATGCAGTGTAGTGTTTGGAAACATGGAATACTGACCAGGTGCCCCCTAGATTGCAACCGCTGCGGATGAATAGGAGATGGAGACATTCCCCCCGTGTATAGGCCCCTGGTGGACTTGGCAACAATGGAGGACAGGCACATTATCCTCACCTGTAGACTGGGCAGGGCCACAATCACAGAGCTGTGTCCCCAGATGGAACCTGACCTGATATCTGATATCCGTCTGCCCACCAGGATCCTCCCTCTTGTGCAAGTGCTATCAGTGCTCCATTTCCTGGCAACTGACTCCTTGCAAGTGACAGTGGGCTTGGCAGCAGGAATGTCTCAGCCAATGTTCTCAGTAGTGCTGACCAGAGTGTTGTCTGCCCTGATTTAACACATGCACAGCTACATCGTTTCCCCCCAGGTGGAGGATTTGGCCACAGTGAAAGCAGATTTCTATGCAATGGGACATATCCCCAACATTATTGGGCAATAGATGGTATTGCCCCCCCACCCGAGAAATGAACAGGTGTTCAGAAATCGAAAGAGCTTTCACTCCATGAATATGCAGATAGTGTCCCATGTCAATGCAAAGTATCCTGGGTCTGTGCATGATGCCTTTATCCTGAGGAATAGCAGCATCCCATATGTGATGGCTCAACTCCAGAGGCACAAGGTGTGGCTAACAGGTGAGCCCTGCTTCCCACCCAGTAGGTGTTGGTGTATGGGTATGGTGTGGGCCCTAAGGGTTAATGTGTGTCTAACAGTAGTCCATCAATATTTGCAGGTGACTCTGGGTACCCCAACCTCTCATGGCTACTGACCCCTGTGAGGAATTCCAGGACAAGGGCAGAGGAACGTTACAATGAGGCACAAGGGCGAACAAAAGAATAATAGAAAGGACATTCGGTCTCCAGAAGGCCATGTTTCGATGCCTCCATCTAACAGGTGGATCCCTGTAGCACTCACCCACGAAGGTGTGCCAGATTATTGTGGCATGCTGTATGTTGCACAACCTTGCCTTTCAACATCAGGTACCTTTTCTGCAGGAGGATGAGGCTGGAGATGGGCGTGTGGCAGCAGTGGACCTGTGGACTGTGAAGATGAGGAGGCAGAGGATGAGGTTGAGGACATTAGACGTGCTATAATACGACAATATCTCCAATGACACACAGGTAAGACACAGTAATTTCACTTTACATTGACAGTTTTGTGTTTAACATTGTCACTGGCAGGCTGATTTTCCCACTTCTATGGCCACTTCTTTGGCATCTCTATTTTCAGATATTTCTGCCCCACTGTTGCTTCTGGTGTGTTGACTGCAGCCAACTATAGGTAATTCCTATGTATGCATTACTGTACAGTTGTATTGCAGTGTTTAAAGCTTGTTAATCAAATGCATAGTTCAAACATTTGACAGACTCGATATTTGTATTTATTCAAATGGTGTTTATTTAAGTGCTAATAAGTAGAGGGGGATGTGAAATGGGCTGGGGTGATGGTGGTGGAATGTCAAGACTAGTCCAGTCTATTTGTATCAGAGGTGCATTGTCCAAGGGGGCATAGGAAGTGGAGCAATGGCAGTTCAAGGTGGACAGGGTGACAGAGTGGGACGCAAGGGTGACCATCAGGAGAGTCTTATTTCCTGGCAGGGGTCTTGGCTATAGTGTCTGGCTTCTGCCTGGATCGTAGGGACCGTTCGCGTGGTGGTATTCCTTCTGCAGGGGTGGGGTGCTGGTGGCCTGTTGTTCCTGTGGCGGGGCCTCCTGTGCACTAGCTGAAGCTGAGGTGGAGAGCTGTTCATCGATTTGACTAGTATCAGGGGCCAGCTGGTGTGCCAGTGCCTCCCTGATGGTGTTGGGCATGTTTGCCAGCACCCCTGCTGTGGTGACCAGGGTGGTGTTGATGTCTTTCAAGTCCACCCTGATCCCCAGGTATTGTCCCTCCTGCAGCCACTGGGTCTCCTGCAACTTGTCCAGTATCTGGCCCATCGTCTCCTGGGAATGGTTGTATGCTCCCAGGATGTTGGCGAGTACCTCCTGGAGAGTCTGTTCCCTGGGCCTGTCCTCCCCCTGTCGCACAGCAGTCCTCCCAGCTTCCCTGTTGTCCTGTGCCTCTGTCCCTTGAACCATGTGCCTACTGCCACTGACCCCAGGTCCCTGATCGTCCTGTTTTTGTGGGGTGGCCTGGGGTCCCTGTAGTGATGGACACACTGCTCATTGACGTATCCTGGGGACAGGGGTATGGGTCCACTGGGTGGGTACTGTGCTGGTGTTTTCTGATTGGGGGATGCTCTGTGGTGGTATGGGACTGTGCCTGGGTTACTGACTGTCCGGAGATCCCTGATGGGCCAGGTTGGTCATCCAGATCCAGGCGTCCAGGGATGCTGTCATCACTGTGGGCCTCTTCTGGGGGGACCTCCTCATAATGAGGGCCTATACCTGCACCCTTTTATCCTTTCAGAGCTCTCTGCGGCATTGGGTACTGTGTACCATGATAAGTTTTACTTGGTCGCGTGGAAGAGTTTGGTATCCAAGACACGGGTGTAGAGTGGCTAGGTAGCTTTCTGTCAGACATATGTTTTCAGGTAACTAAGGACTCTTTTGGTCTGACACCAAATTATTGATCTTTGGTGTACCTCAGGGCTCATTACTGTTTCCTCTTCTTCATAAATTGTATATGATCCCTTTGGTGTAATTAATTTATTCACTTGGACTGATGTTATTCATGTAAGCTGAGCATAATCAAATCATGTAGTGATAAGCAATTCTTATTCAAGATAGATTTCAACAGAAGGACAAGAGTGAACATTTTTCCAGTTGTTTTATAAGGATTGAATCCTGGTTGACAGAAAATCAACTTGAATTAAATGGAGATAAGACTGAAACTTTGTCTCTGTCTAGAGCCTCTCCAGTTTGGAATTTTGCCTCCTGGCCACCTTCTTAAACCAAAGTGTTCAAAGTGTGTAAAAAAAAATAGGAACATAAAATTTGATTTACACCTCACCTTGATCAAACAAATGCAGTAGTTAAGGCTTGTATGTTTCAATTGCATGTTACAATTAATGATGGCCTTATTTTCATTGTCACAATGTGTTTGTTTCTGCCAGATTAGACTCCTATAATGAGATATATCTGAAACTCCCAGTCAGATTTTTTAGTTGCAGCTTGTTCAAGATTTAACCGCCAGATTTAGTATTGAATAGGGAAAGGAAATATCCACTTATGTCAGCACTTAGTGCATTACACTGGCTTCCAGTCAAACTGCGATATGTTTAACTCCTCCTCTTTAGTTCATGAGGTCTCTTGTCCAAACCCGCTATCACAGTTTGTCTTTTTATAAACAAAATGTCAGTCCCAGATTGTACAATAGTTTTTTGGATTTGTATCTGGTGCATAAATAAGGACAATAAATCAGCTTTTTCTCACTTGATTTTACATATACAAACTGAATTAACATTATTGCAATTAAAATGAAATGTCTGTTTTGTCTAGAATTGTGTTTATTAATGTGTTTTAGTTATGCCACATTTCTTTGTAAACAGTAATTTTAGACAAAATGGATTGCATCTATCACTCACCCCTGTGTCAGTCCCCCACCCACGTGCTCTGCAGCACGCAGTCAAACTAGCTCATATTAGTTTATTTTCATTGCTGTATTGTTTTATTGACAATTAACTTTCCAAGGTGCAGATGTAAATTTGTATCATGCGTCTATCTTATTTGTTTCTTCACTGGGTTTATTGATTAAGAGAATGACTTATTGTCTAATGTTTCATATTTGTCAACTCCGGATGATATTAGGATACAGGGTGTAAAATAATTTCTTCAAGAATTGAAATGGTGCTTATGTGTTAAGGTAGTGTCATGTAGCCTTGGGTTCTGATTTTTTAAATAAATTATGCTGTTGCTCACAACACAATGATTTCGCAAAATTGCTAATTTCTATACAAGAATTGTTTGCCAGAACCCCTTGATTTTTGGTGATGAGCCATAAGACTTTCCTATTCTAATAGCTCTTCTTTCAGATTTTGCTGCTCTGTATAACTTTGCATTGAGAGCCCTTATGGCATTGACTGTGTACTGCTTATTTTGAATTTTTATAATAAAATCCTTTAACTTTTCGTTGATCTAGAACTCAGTTATTGAGTTGACACCATTACTTATTGAACTGTTTTAACTGTACTTATTTTCTGTTCTGGGTGGTGCTTTAATGCGGGGAAACATTGCGTCATGGGATTGAGTCTCTGATCCAGTAAACAGTGTGAGAGCCGAATGAAGTAAATTTTGGTGTGTCTAGATTTTGGGGTTATGTTTTGACCCTACAATATCAGAGCAGGCCTCTTTGACGGCAGTCATCAGATTTTGTCGTGGCACCATAGGTGGTATGGCCTTTTCTGTGGCAGGGGTGTGGCTATGGAACATGTTACTCATTTTATTATTGAGTGAGCCTTCCTTATAGTAGAATGGGAAACTCCTGTAAAAAGTAACTTTTTTCCTACTTAGCACCGAATTGTACTTTTGTAGGTATTTTTCTGCATACTAATGTCCTTTTAATTTGATCTAGAACTCAGTTATTGAGTTGACAACATTACTTATTTAGCTGTTTTACTGTGCTAATTTTATGTTCTGGGTGGTTCCTTAATGCACTTAATTGTACTTTTGTAGGTATAGTTCTGCATACTTATGTCCTTTTAAATTGCAGCAGCAAAAAATCCTGGGGTGAACTTAACGCTTTATGAATACTAAAACATATATATATATATATATATATATAATCTAGCAGCTTGGTTTTGTAGACATTGATGTTGATGAAATATACCTCTGCTTACTCCTTGGTGGACTAAATTGAGGTAATGCAGTCTTGCCCCCAGGAATGGTAATACCACTCAGCGACATCCATCTAAAGATAGCACGGGAAGAACTTTGTGCAGTTTGCACATTTTTGAGGTGCACAATGGAGCTACCACGGCGACCTGAGCCTCTTTTTGAGTCTGGCACCAATTTTAATTGCAAGGCTTTCAACTGTGGCAGGAGGACTGGGGTGCTAAGAGGCTGTAAGCTAGATGGCCGTAACACTCAAATGCCACCTATTACCAGGATCTCTGTCTTTTCAATATTAAATGAAGCAGTTTTCGCCCATCCGACTCATAATTTCCCATGCACATTGGTGGAAAGAATTGTCTCACAGAACCTACTATAATCAGTTGCTTGACATACTTTGTGGTTTTATATATATATATATATATCAGGTAACATGAGAGATGATGTGCAAGATCAATAGTTTAACGTACAAATTGAACAGATGGAAAGTGGCAGTGGTGACCACTGAGCAACTTCTCAAGTCCTATCCTGCCAGCATGTCTTCCAATGCGGAGAAGTCCTTTTCAACTTAAAAGTCCGGTTATAAAATGTGTTGCAGTTTGTGTTGCACAGCTAAAACATCATAAAACCACAAGTAAGGAAACTGTGATATTCAGGTATAACATAGGGCAGGCAATTGTGAAGCAGTGCGTGTGAGCTAAAGAACCAGTGTATGTGCAGAAGAAGAGAAAAGTGCAACCATGATAAATTTAAAAGTTACTCTAACAGACTTGTCCGCTTATTCCATGCACCCTGCAAATACTTCACTACCACACACACAGCAAGTGGGTCTTGTACTTTCTTAAAAGGCAGTAGGTCAGATG
This sequence comes from Pleurodeles waltl, assembly GCF_031143425.1. Taxonomy (NCBI): domain Eukaryota; kingdom Metazoa; phylum Chordata; class Amphibia; order Caudata; family Salamandridae; genus Pleurodeles; species Pleurodeles waltl. The sequence continues at coordinate 241,329,614 of NC_090445.1, forward strand.
TCCGATCTAATATACCCAATTTGTGACATTCTGGGAGTACACATTTGGAGCAACTTGCTGAATATGCTGGACCAAAAAAGAGGAAATGTTCCTTGGTCTTGTTGCAATAGGAATAAACATGGCATGCCGTGAAGCTCCCAGCATTGACTAACCAAGTGCTTGAAAATGCTGCTCAGGGAAGAATGCTGTAGCAAAATTCTAAATAAAGAGATCGAAACTTGAGGCCTCTCAAGGATGTCAGCAAGTTCCTCCCTATACAGCTTCAACATGTTGTACGTCCAGATACTCAATGGGCATAACTTGGCCACCAGACTCACAGGCCTTAGTCCAAGATAAGGCTGTACAGGTAGCAAGGTGCAGCTCTGCGGAAGTGATAGTAATGATCGCACATTATTATTTTCCTCACAGCCCAGATTGGTCAAGTCTGAATGGGCCCATAATTTTCTTCCAGCACCGGAGTTAGAACCACTGCCCTATATATTTGGAGGGGTGTTAATAGGATGGGACTTGGTTGATTTCACAAATGTAAGAGCTCAGCTCTGTGTTTTAATGTAGCAACACTCTATTGTATCTTGGTCTCCAATGAATTAGAGTCTGATATCCAGATGCCAAGATAGTCGATATCCCTCACTTTATGAAGGGAGATGCCTTACAGCAATAATGTCCCCCCTGAAGTTGATACGTGTGTGAAAGACCATCTACTTATTCTTAGCTGTATTTAGCTCCATGCCATGCTGGTCACAAGAGGGAACATCACTGCAGCAAAATTGACAACCCCCTAGCAGTCTTTCACAGCAAGAGGGTGTCATAGGCAAAAAAGAAGGGGTCCTTGGTTCCAGCTGAAATGGGGAGTTATTCTGACAATCAATTAAAAATCCACACACCAATTAATATATAATAAAAACATGGTGGGGGCTAGAACACAGCCCTGGCAGACCCCCCCTTTCTAAATTCCCCATCTAACTTGAGCATAAGTGCCCTGGTGCAGTCTAATTAAGATATCTAAAGGTTCCTGGGACATCCCCTGCTCTCTCAGTATGCTTCACAATTCTCCTCCTGAACCAGTTCAAAGGCAGAATGGAGGATTATCAAAGGCAACATCTGAGTTGCTGTCACTGATGTCCACAGTCTTCCACTTGGTGAGCAAAAATCTAAAGGTTTGATCAGCAGTGCCCACATTAACTTTGACCAGGCTTGAAAGTAGGCTATCAGTTGCCTGTCAGCTAACCGCCCATTAAGTTCATCGAAAATGCATCCGCAAAAGATTTTTTGAGTAGTCTATCAAACTAATGGGGTTGATAATTCTGCAGTATATCCCTGGGTCCCTTTTTATATATAGGGAAACTCTGTGCATTTCCAGGTTTGAGGTAGAGGAGCACCTCCAAGAATGGCACTAAAGATTGTATTGCTGTATGGGATGCAGATATGCACTTTTGATCATAAGCGATCCACACGGATCTTATCTAGGCTGGCAGCCTTCCCCTTCTTTTGCACAGCCACAGCTGTCTTGGTAACAATTAGAGAGAAATGTAGGGGTGGTTGAGGATAGCAGTCACCACAATCTACCAGGGAGTTAGGAGGAATAACTGCAACTGCAGGAGGTTCACAGATCAAAAGGGTGCTATTTTCATACAGGGATTTAAAATGATTCTCCAACACTTTACTCTGAATGTGAATTTCTGGCCAAATTGCTGTGTGAGAAGAGCCATGTTTGATAATGTGCTAGAATGTGCTGCCATCTTTGATTGTTGCAGGATTTAAAAGTTTGGCCTTTAATTAATCACTCCAATTTGCTTGTGCTGTCCTAGGTATAGTTTTATATTGCATTGTGGCTAATGGGATCACGCTTACATTTTCTTCTTTGATAGCGTTCAGCAGGGCATGCTTTGCTTCCCTGGATGCAGAATTAAACCAAAAATTGTTATCTTGCTTGTCAACTACTGTATTTAATGTTGACAATAGAATATCAGCAATGGTGTTCCACTTTAGAGCTCTCCTAGAGTTAGCGACTTCAAGCACAACACAATCTGGGGCATTTATTGGTGCCTCTTCCCATGCTGCTCCATGCCTCAGGTCCAAAAGAAGAGGGAAATGATCACTTTCAAGTTTATGGGGGATTACTGTATCAATCAGAAACTCCTGACTTTGTAGGATTTGGTTGTACATCCCCAATTGCGTTATGGGATTAATTCTCTTCCTTCCTATGGTCAAGGTTTCATCAACCCGCTCGCAATTGCACCTCATTCCGGCCCCTTGACATTTCTAGGGAAACTAGGAGTCTTAAGAAACGCGTAATAGACTAGCAAGGGCAATTAGGAAGAGCCCTGATTCTGAGTACCTATTAATTAGATATAAGCAATTTAGGAAAGACTATAGGAAGGCTATTTGTGACGACCATCAGAACCATCTCAATCAGTTTTGGGCTAAACGTTTAAGTGAGAGTAAAGATCCAAACTCAAAAAAACTCTGGTTCCTCCTAAACAACCTACAAAGCATTCAAAGGAGTATTGGCACTGTTAATATTTCCGAAGGGGTTTGGTCGTCCTAGTTGATTAACCATTTCTCTGCAAGTGATCAGGATGGGAAATTGTTGACCAAGGGGGCTTATTGTACCACCGCTGCTATAGTCAATTTCGGTTCCCCGTCTGCTGCGTTTGCCTCTCCCCCTCACTGGAAAAAAACTATTTTTCAATCACGTCCACTTCGTATCATCTCTATGGCAAAGCGAGATGGAGCCCCAGGTCCCCATGGCCTCCCACAGATGCGGTTCAAACCAGATTCTTCCTTTGGGCAGTTTATCTTGCACATCTGTTTGAGTACTGTCTTTTGACCTCAAGAATTCCTGAGTTTTGGCGCGTTGCCATTCTTCATCCGCTATATAAAAGTGGTTCAAGCTCAGATCCTGACAATTTTAGGATGATAACCCTGCTCGATAATGAGGCCAAGTTTTATGCCAGTCTTATGCTGCAAGATCTTTGTGCCTGGGCTGAATAAAGGGGGCTAATCCCTATTGTTCAAACAGGGTTTTCCGCTGCTTCCAGCACAACGCCGAACCTATTAGCCCTCTCTATTTTGATTGACAGGGCGATTCGATCAGGTTCTACACTGCATTGCTGTTTCGTTGACTTCAAGGCAGCGTTCGACCGGATCCCCTGAGGCGTCCTGTCGGCCAAACTACAAAACTGGGGCATTCCTTCAGTGCTCCTGGGAGCTAATATGGAACTACATGTGGATACCTGGGTCTGTATTAAATTAGGTGAAGGGTGTTCTTTCTCCAGAAAATATTTTACTGGTCGTGGTGTGAAACAGGGATGCATGCAATTTACTTTTTAATTTGCTCATTGCAGATTGTCATTATCTCTTTCACTGTTAATTCTCATCTCCCAAAGATTGGTGGTCTCAGGCTTAGCCATTTGTTTTATGCTGACGATCTTGCACTGTTCAGTTACACAAAGATGGTCTCCAACGACTCTTTAACCAACTTGCATCTTATACTCCTGTGAATCAATTTGCTTAAAGCCGAAGTGGTATCCTTTAGAAGAAAAAAGCATTTGAGACTCAGCGTATAAATACTTACGGGTGGATTTTGATTCTAGGGGCAGCTTTGTCAAGCATAAGATGGAGATTGAACTTAAAACTGTGGCATTGCAGGTGGCCTTTTCTAAATTATTTAAAGTTTTAGAGGGGCCGAATCTTCTCCCTCTTATGGAAGCTATGAGAGCAAAGATCATTCCCTCACTTTCTTATGGTCAGGAAATCCTGCTTGGTAAATGCTTTTGTTTATTAAACAGGCTAGTCAATAAGATCTGTAAGAGAGTTTTCCACGTATCACAGCTTGCTTCTCCTGCAGAGGTACAGTTGGAATTTGGGATTTTGGATCACCAGGTAGTTGGCGCCGGCTATTTCCTGAAGCTTTGTCATAAGCTGCGTCGAGCCAAGGAAGGTAGCCTGGAGGCAGTTTTGTGGCAGGAAATCAGTGCGTCAAAAATGAAGGGGTCTCCTTTTTACTTTTTGTTTGAATGTAAACGGCGATTGGAAACCGATGACCTCTGGGTAAGCAACCCTCCCCATTCCTTGTTCAAACCGGGGGTCAAAAAGATCATACAGTTACACTCGTATCACTCTGATCGTTCCCTCTTTGCTAAATGTAAGCATGCCTGGTCGGTAATTAACATCTTCAAGCAAGGTACTCCATCCAGTTATTTCTCCTGCTCCTACAGGTTTCGGTTGAAAGGGACCTTTATGGCCCTAAGGATGGGTGATTGGTTTTTTAAACATTTCCCCCTTGTTGCGATTAACACAGGAATGGGGTGATGTGCTGGGGCTGTGGTAACACGGAAGAAATAATTGAACATGTTGTTTATTTGTGTCCGGCGTTACTCAAAGAACAAAGATCTCTGCTTCAATGTAAGTGGAAGGAATTGGAGATTCGCTCCTTTCGGCAGGCCATTATTAAGTCCTTCGATCCTACGAATTTAATGTTGAATGTGTTACCGACCAAATTTACTGCTATATCTCTGACCCGAAATCTAAGGAACTCCTCTTTAGTGGTTGCCATAGTCACGTCAACTAACATAAGGGTATACAAGTATACTGGCGGCATAATAAACTAAATAACAGCAACATCCCCATCTGTTCACAAACCTGCTTAAACTTGTAGGTAGAAGGTATGCCTTCTGGAGCGCTACACTTGTATATTAATACCATTCTATATATTGCAGTACTCGTCTAGCTTTGGCAGGAGTATTCAGTAACCACCTAATCCACCTGAATATCTTAAAATGTGTAGTTATAGATTCTGTAATGGCCAATACGTTTCATTTATCTTTAAACTGTGTGTATAAAATATTACTATGTGCTTGCGTTAACTGTTGTAAACCACATCCTGTACTGAAAAACATTTAGCTTGTGCATAGTCCCTCTGACCCCCCCCACTGACCCTGAAAGCCGTACTTTAGTGTAACTCACCTCCCTTCATTTTCTATACTCTGTCAAAGTTAGATCAAAGCAGCTATAATGGACTAATACGGTAGTTATGGGTATACAATGCAAGGGGGAAGGCACGGGTAAAAAAAAAAAAACAATCTGACACACTTAATAGAGGTCGAAGATGATGTTTTCAATGAAGCCTACAGAAGGAACTTAAGTGTAGTACTTTTCATCATTAAAAAGGTAATAAATATCTCAAGTCACAAAAGATGACTGGGTTGTACAACTGAGTTTTGATAGTGTCTGTGAGACCTTGTTTGTGCAGCCTTAGGGTAGTCAAATGTTACTGAATAATTTTGACAACTGGAACCATTTACCACTGATGTTCTGGGCCAACCAGACTAGTGAACCTTAAACATGATGACCAAGCCCTTTAGCACATAACTATCAGGATAGTGAGGCGGAGTAGACCAAGCCTTCCTGAAGGAGGTGGTGAACTTTATAGAAGATCACTCTAAAAGATAATTGTCAGTACTGTCAAGAACTTTAATACACAACAAAATTAATCATTCACAAAAAGGGATAATGAGCAAAGAAAACCAGAGAGAACGTGGGCGAATGGAGGAAGGCAGTTTCCTGCGCAGAGACAGAGGGTGCTGTAGTGGTAGCCGAAGCTGACATCTGAGGTCCATTTACAAGTACTCCTACGCTTGATATCATGTACTTCAACCACTAATAAAAAACCTACATACTATGTGCTATAGTGAAAATTAGTGTGGAGTACTAGGGTCACTGTGCTTTTTATGGACTTTCTATTTTATAGTGCAGAACACCACCAGCAAGTATCATTTTTCTCCAGTTTCTAAAATATTAATGGTTTACAGTGTGGTCTCAAGAATAGCAGAGTCATTAGAATGAATGGAGCCCCGTTTCAGCTCCATATTGGATAACATTTAAGCACCTGTGACCAAGAAGCCATTCTGGCTTATAGACTTTAAACGCAATGTGTCTTTGTGGATACTTTGTTGAGACCATGGCAAAAGTTTAAATTTGTAAGAGTTTGATTAGATTGAGGAGTACTTGTTCATACATCTGCAGCAAGAACTTTTTCCCTAGCAGATCCCCACCCAAACAAATGACGTGGTTCCTACTTAAAGCTAGGCACAGCATGGTCACTGAACGGGGCGGATGGAGGAAGGCAGTTTCCGGTGCAGAGATAGAGAGGGCTGTAGTGGTGATGAAACCGACATCTGGGGTCCATTTACAACTACCTCTTCACTTGACATCATGTAGTTCACAATTCTATATCTCTGACACCGCAGTTGGAGTTTTACAGCAGATGGGGTGTGTACAAGACTGGGGTAAACCAAGAAAAAAAGGAAGATCTTCCTGGAGTCGTTCTGAAGTTATCTGATGACTTCAGCTAGTTTATTCTAGTAGTGATCTGAAGAAGTCATCCAAAGCCATCCTGAAGTATGTGTATAGGTTCAAATATTTAAATGAGATTACTCTAGAGTCATCTCAAAAACTATTCTAGGATGGTATTCTGACAACTTCCTTGAAGAATGTGTGAATAGCTGTAACTGCTATAAGATGATTCCATGACAACTTGGGGGTAACAGCAGATGAGTTCTTGCCTACATGAGGATGGTGTTCTGATGACTTCTTTGAAAAACGTGTGAATAGCTTTAACTACTACAGGTTGACTCAGTGATAACATGGTGATAACAGTAGATGACTTCATAACTTCTTGAAGGTGACTTCATGACTACTTCAGGATGTGTTTGTATTACTTCATGATGATGTCATGAGTACTTTAGGATAGGTTTGCATTACTTTGTGATGACATCAGTACTTCAAGATGTGTTTATATTACTTTGCTTCATGATGACTACCTCAGGATGTGTTTGTACACAATGACTCTCAGAACTTCTGGAATTTTTCTTCTTTTTTATCTCAATGAATTCAGGACAATTTCATAGTGATTGCTTCAATACAGTAATTTTCACTGATGAATATGTGCCCTTCCTGTCTTTCGTACTTTAAAGTGTGGTTTTGAGAAAATGCATAAATACCCTCAATTAAAATATACCAAAGATCCACCAGACTTACTATTGTTGTAACACCACAGTGGCAGTAACTATGACACAGTAACTAATTATTGAGAGGACCACGGGCTGGAGTCAAGCTCGGCTGCAAGATAGCTGCTCCCTGAGAGGGCTCTGCCGGCTTAGCCAAAATCCTGCTGCCAGGCAGCAGCTCGCCTCCAGCCATTGAATGGTGCGGTGGCCTTCCCAAGAACCGACGCACCCATCCGCCGGTGCCTGAATAATGTGCACTCCTCCCCAACGCAAAATAACTGGGATCGTATTGGCAGCCTGCCTATGGGCTTGGCCCTGCTGGGACGGGCTGTGCCGAGCCACATGACCAGGCCTTGAGCTGCTGGCTACCTGCACACTATGACTCCGGTTCTGGAAGGTCCTCCCTTGCCTGCCTGACATTGTATGCTGCTACCTGGCTGGGCGGCGGGTGCATTGTGTAACTGCATGGCCCAGTAGCTGAGAAGGGCTTTGTGGCTGCTGCAGTCATGCTGGGCCCCATTGCTGCACTGTGTTGGGTGACCGGGGGCTGACTGCGAGGTGCTCCATGTTTGGTGTGCCCCTAACAAGGGGGTCTGCCCTTGTAGTAGTGGGAGACAACTGCTGGCCAGATCGGGCCTTGATATCTGCAGGCCCGCCTGCTCTGTGTGGAGGACTGGGCCCTGACTCCAGGAGAGGGTGGTGAGTGTCCAACAGCTGCTGCCGTGCTCTTGTTCTTCACTTGGATGCAGCATGGCTCATGCAAACCTTGGCACGCACTGCAGGTCTTCCCTCACCCCACTCCCCTTCCTGGTGGTTCTCTGCTTTATTGCTGACCCGATCCAGGCGGGCCTCCATCACCTGCAGTGGCGCCGCTGCCCATGGTCCCTTCCATTGGGGGTCTGCACTAAATAGAACCTGCTCACTTTGCCCATATAGGAGACTGGCAGCCACTGCATCCCTCCTCGTTTGCACCTCCTTCTCTGTTTATTTGTCCTGAGCTCGGGCCTGCTCGTGCCCCCCAGAGCTGGTGACTTCCCAGGATGTGGCGGGCCCGATGCAGCTGATTTGTGGGTGCATCTCCCCATCAATAGACATTGATCCTTGCTGGTTCTAAGCTGCCTTGTGATACGCCACATTTGACTCTTTCCGGATCGGCCTTGATCTAAGCAGCTGATCCTAACCGTAGTCTACCCCCTTCGGTCAACATGGGCAAGCACACCAGCAAAAACTCACCTGCAAGAGCAGGTGCGCCACCTGCCAGGCACAACAAGACTCACCATCAGAAGATCCCTCCGGTTTCTGCGGGCAGGGCTCTCAGGCTGGCATAGACCTTAAAGAACTCTTGGTAAAGGTGAAAACTAGCCTCAAATAGACACAAAGCTGGATACACTCACTATCCGATTGGACCACATGAAACACTGTGGTAACAAATAAGAAAACAGACTAGACCACTTAGAAAACAGGGTCTCAAATGTGGACGATGTCCAGGCCAACTCAAAAGAACACCTGCTAGGGATGGATAAGGTCCTAGACATCATAAAAGCCAAAAATTAATATTTAGAGGAAAGATCACTGTGGAATAATCTTCGTATCGCAGGCCTCCCTGAATCTACTGCTGTCTACAAAATGGAGAACTTCATAGAAACCTTGTTCCATGAGCGGTTTGGTGAGGCCCCTTTTCAGCATTTATAGTGGAACAAGCGCATCGCTTGCTGGGTCCGTGCCCCATAATATCACAGCTACTTAACTACAGAGATCGCAACACTCTTCTGCAACTTGCACAGTAACGATGGATTGTCGCTTATCAAAGGAGTGAGCTCTCTTTCTACCCATATTTCACCCAGGCTGTGCAGGCAACGTGGCGAGAATTCCTCCCGGCAATAAGAATCCTTCAAAAAGCAGACATCTCCTACACTCTTGTATACCTGACGAAGCTCTGCGTTCCTTTTGAGGGTATATCTAATTTCTTCACTGATGCTAAACTCATCCTAAAGTTTGCTAAACACATTACATCTAAGAAGCCATCACCTGGGATCTATTCCCACAGTCTGCTAAGCAACTCTCTGAGTGACAAAAAGTAACACGCAACTTCCCATATGTTTGCTTTGAGGCTTTCCCTGAGCGTCGAAGAGGCTGATCTACCAGGATCCTCTCATTCTTGTCCAACCAGCTCACTAATGACTGACTATCATGTCCCCTCGGGATGGCCCTCGCGCCTCAGACAAACTTATCACTCCAAAGGAGACTGCTGTAAGACTCCAGGGTTTCTGACACTCACTCGGCCACCCTGTCTCAGACTGTGTGGACTGTCCGGCTCGCTCTTCTTCCCCTCCTGGGATGTTTCCTAAATTGGCTGTTGCTTGGTTAATGAGTTGTTAGAATTACGGGTTGATATGTTTTACAAAACCAGTTGAGTGAGTGGTGGGTGGAATCAGGATGTTGGTTTAATCTGTTGTTCACTTTTGCATTGTCCCTTCCCCATCCCCTAGCATGGTCACCTACCTCATGTACTACCCTGCATGGGTGGTACACCTTGAAATACCCCTCTGCCAGTTCCCAGCGCCCTAGCATCACGGTGCTATGACTGCAAATGCCATACCTAGAATATCCGCAGCCTAAACGATCCCAGAAAAGCTTGCCTAGTCCATGAATATCTTGACTGATACCACATAGACAATTGCTTTCTCCAAGAGCTGCACCCCACCCAACCCCCTGCACTGGGGCTGCATGTACGATGGTGCGGAGAGACACAAACCTCCCTCTTTTCTGACTACTCCAGGTGGTGTCACCATCCTTTTGTGTAAAGGTCTGCGGTGGCAGTCGCGATAATATGGCTGACAGTGGCCGCTATGGGTTGCTAGCCGGCGTCCACCATAGACACCTGGTGGTGCTAGCTGCCATATACGGCCCTAATATGACAATCCATACTTTATTACGAGTGGTGGAGGCTCATCTAGGTTCTGGGACTGTATTATGAGGGGGAGTTGTCAGTGTTGCACTAGTTGACCAGTTAGACCGTTCGGGGAATCTCTAGGCACCCATACCCCAATGCTGCATTAAGACACAGTACAATCATCCATGATGGCTATCTACAGGATGTCTGGCAGCATGCACACAGCTCACAGACGGAAGGCACCTCTGTCACAGCAGCTCACAACATTTGATCCAGGACTGACTACTGGCTGACATCTTGGGGCGCCATTTCCTGGGTCACCAACATAGCACATGTCCCTTGCAAACTGTCAGATCACGCCCCTGTTATGCTTCAACTCCTGATCCCACTCTTGGTCCTGCGTGCATTCTCTTGGTGCCCCCTAATCCCCAGGACACTGCGTGATCATGCAAGCAGATCCTTACTGAGATATCTGAGTACTTCACACTAAACAAGGGCTCCGTTGACTCTTCCTCCATGCTCTGGGAGGCCTTCAACGTGGTTATCCAGTGCACATGCATAGCGAAGCGATCCGGTGTCTTAAAGGCTTTAAGGTGTAGACTAGCCATGTTATAATGGGACATCCGTGCCCTCGAACTGGAATACTTCCGATCCAAAAATGCAGCCACATTAGCTGAAATCAAGACAAACTAACTGAATTTGCTTACAAAGCCACCTGGAAAACCAACCTCCTAGCTCGTGAGGCAATGGCCAGTCGATATGGAGAGGGTGATTGCACAGGCAGAACCCTCGCAGGGCTTCTATGTGGGCCACAGGCCTCCACGTAAGTAGTGGGACTGGCAGATCCTTCAGTCATCTACCAAGGCCCTGCTCGACACCAAAACCTCCTTCTACACCAAACTCTGCATAGCTGCCACTGCCTCTTCAGAAACATACCTGAATGAGATACAATTCATATGGTTAGACCAAGCCTACAGGGACTAACTTGATTCACCTATTACTGTAGAAGAACTCACTGAGGTCATTTGCAGTCTCCCAGGCGACAAATCGCTGAGCCTAGTCAGCCTGACCACTGTGTTTTATAAAGAATATGCATCTGCTCTAGAACCACATATGCTGTAAAATGTTTGAGGACTCATTGGTGAGGGGCACCCTACCCCATCTCTCTGTGAGATGGTCATCGTAATAACTCTCAAGCCAGATAAACCTGTGTAGAAATGTGACTCTTATTGTCCGTTGTCTATGATCATTTTGGACAAGTTCCTTGCAAATCGCCTCCTCACCCTAATCTCTAAAATGGTAAAACTTGATCAATCTGGGTTCATCCCTGGCTGCTCCACATCTCACAATTTGCACACCATTTTTCCAGTCATACACCACCTATCCCCCAAATTCCAGCCACAGCTGGGCTATTCGACGCCACCAAGGCCTTCATTTCACTGGAGTGGCCATACCTTTTCTCATTAAAAGAGCAAATGGGCCTCAGGACCCGATTTCTCTGAGAGATAAAGCTTCTCTGTACTCTACCCGCCGCATGTGTACGGCTCAGTGGTATGCTATCCAACCCATTTCTGACTCCCGTGGCACAAAGGAGGGGTGCCTCCTGTCCCCCATCCTGTTTGCTCTAGCCATGGAACCGTTAGCGGCTCAGCTTTGGCAACTTCTTGCACATCGTGGCATTGGTTTCACCCCCATAGGTCTGGTGGTTTCAGTGTATCCTGAGGGTATCACACTATACATTTGTGATCCCCAGGTTAACCTAGCTACTCTGATTCCGAGATCATCTGATTTGGTGGCCTCTCCGGCTTACTGATCAACTCGTCAAAATCAGTGGTATTTCCTTTTACGGACAGCACTGAGTTTTCCCTATGGAATACCCATTCAAGTTGGCCACCAAACCAATCGGGTATCTAGGGATATGGCTCAGCTGAGATCTGGACGAACTCTGAAGAGCCAATTATGGACAAGCAATGACCTGGCTCGAGGACAGGATCCTAATCTAGTTTTGCCTGCCACTATCCATCTCCAGGCTGATAGCAGTATCAAAAATGATCATCCTTCAGAAATTTCTTTACCTATTTATCAACATACCCACTCCTCTATCTGCTCAATTCATGTGCTGTCTGCGCCCAAGCCTCATCACCTTGACTTCGGGAGGTAAGCAGCCTAGCATCTCATGAGAGGTCCTCATGCTGCTGCCCACCCAGGACGGACTGACTGTGCAGTTAGGCACAATTCCTACATTTCTGGTTCCATACCACACCTTTTCAACCACATATAGCCATTGAGATGTACTAGGCGGTGCCATGGCACTTAACTACAGCCCTCTTTCTACCCTACAAAGTAACGAGAAGAGAAGTTGAAATGGGTGGATGCCAGATGGGTTTGGGACGGACTTAGTAAGCGTGCAAAACTCCCTTGCCTCTATGCCCCCTCCATCTTGCTCGATCCCAAGCCACTGCTGCCTCTTTTGTCGGGCGAAGGTGCCCGATTGCGGGCCCACGGAAGAGACTTTAGCCCATTCTCTGACCTTTATCCAGGGGACCAGTTCATGCCATCCTTGAAGCATCTGATTCCTCGACTCCCACGATATTTGAAACATTTTTACACCATCAACTTTGAGCTGCTTGATGCAACTTATAAAACACATTGCCAGCCCCCGGCACCACTCAAGTCTAAAGCACATGCTCACGACCCCCTCACCGTGCAAGCGAGTCTTTCGACTCTACACTGACATACAGACCTCTCCACCGGGGGCCACTCAACTGCATGCACTGCCTGGAAGTCAGACACTGACTCCCATATCACAGACACACAGTGGTCCTACTGCTGTAACCGGATGACTGCCCTTTCACCCAACTACAGACTGAAACTGGTACACTTTAAATTTCTACACTGTTTGTACCGTACCCCTGTAAAATTACTCAAAATGTGGATCCTCGAAGAAGCGAGCTGCCTGACATGTGCTTCATCTCAGCCTACCTTTCAACACATGCCGTGGGGGTCCCTGAGGGTGTGGCGGTTTTGGGACTGTGATTCACAACTATACAGGATATTACCAGCTACTACCTACCATGCACTCCACTGGTGGCTCTCCTGGGATACGTCAAAGATGTCCCTTCGTGAGTGCGACAGCCGTCATGCTCCTATGCTCCTCCTACTAGCCAAGTAAAAAGTGGCCATGAATTGGGGTCGGCGCCCTGCTCTTTCCCTATCCACCTGGTTGCAAGACACAACATATTGCCAAGAGCAACTCACTAACTTCTTGGAACTGATGCCTGCTCATTCTAGGCCAAAGGATATTTGGGGACCGCTCCTCACCTACTTATGCCACAGATGTTCCACCCTGCCACCCCCCATTGCAAAAAACTAACCCCAGGGACAATCCTTCGCAGCCTGCCTCTCCCACCTCGCCACCCATGCTTTCTATGGGTGACTCTGACCAGCCACCCCAGCTGACCCGCTGTTGTGACCTGACTAACCCACCATTGCCCTCCCCTATAACTCTGAGGTCTGCACACATGATTTAACAAGGTTTGACATGCTTTTTTGCGAATGATCAATTGGGGCGTTACGTGAATGGGGTACTTTCTGCTTATGCTGTTGCTACATGTACCTAAGTGAAACTGCTCTCGTTTCTTTCCCTATCCCCTATATATTACTACCTTCGTCTTCTAACTCCTGCATTTCCTGCCCCCCTATTTGTATTCTTGTATCACGTTTTGTTTCACGTAAATGTCAATATAAATAGTTTTTAAAAACTTACATTAAGAGTACCGCAAATTTAAAATAAAATGGGGAAAATGCGTGGAAGAATATTTTCACATGGTATTCTCTGTTTAAGTACCCATACTAACACCCAGCTCCTTTAAAGTTGTATTAAAACATTTCTTAATGTAATAATACCACTTTTCTCTAAGCAGAAACAATCATATTAAATTTGCGCAATTTACCTTACTGCATGTTCATCATGATTATTTGCACTTTTGACTATCTGTAAATAAGCCTCGGAGAGAACTACCACCATGGCTTTCTAACCCTATTTACCTGCTTACCTCACCCTTTATAACCCTTCCTTCTTTTAGCTCTTACATGCTGTGAGTGTGGTGATAGTTATGTGCTAACGATTGTGGACGAGAGAAGCATAATGAGGAGTTGTGAATGAGAGAGTGTTGAGTATTAGCAGTGAACTTAATACATTCTGAGTGGGTGATGCACCAAGTGGGGTCTAGGGAGTTGTGTCAGCTATATTGTGAATTTCTATGGGTAAGCTGTTGGTCAGTTGTGAGTGGGAACGTCTGTAGATGTTGGTGTTATGTGGGTGAGTTAATCCAATGAATTAAGCAATAAAACTTAATTTAATTGTAAGTGATTTTAGGATGGCGCAAAAGTTCAGGCAGAGACATAATTGGAGACAGAGACTAGGGCGTTCAGTTCAGTAAGTGAGTTTACAACACAGTCTAGGTTGAGGCCTGGCCTAATTATCTCACTGAAAACATAGCTTTATTAGATATTTGCGGGTTTTCTCTCAATTCTGTATTTTACAGGTTGTGCGCGCAGCGCTCATTAATATGTTTTACACAAGAACACTGTTGTGTGGGGTTTGACACTGGCCCTCTGGCCGACTTCGGCAGTCCTTTTCCGTTTGTGTGTGTGTGTGAGCGCGTGTCTGCAGAGGGGGTGGTGAATGCGTGCGTGTATGCGAGTGAATGTATGTGTGCATGTATGGGGGAGTCTGTGTGGATGAATGCGAGTGAGTGGGGGGATGTCTGAGTGCATGTTTGCGAATGAGTGTGTGAATGTATGCAGATGCTGAATGGGTGTGTATGTGAATGCATGCGTGCATGAAGGGATGAGGAGTGTTTGTGAGTGTGTGGAAGGGTGTGCATGTGTTGGGACGTGTGCATGTGTGTGCTGGCGACAGGAATCTAGGTTCCTGTCGCCGGATGCATGACTGCCAGGGTTTTCATGGCAGGGTGACCGCCACAGGAAGCCTCTGCGGTTTGCAGCCTCGTAATCCAGCAGGCAGGTTTAGGCCTGCCGCTGGGTTGTAGGTGCTCACCGACGGCTGCGGCGATGCGACCGCACCGGTGTGCCAGGCGGAGTTGTGGAGGCTTGCCGTCTGCTAAGCCCCACAACTCGTAATGTGACGGTCCTTACCACCGGCTCCGCGACTGAAGGACCGCAGGCGAGGCTGGAGGTATCATGACCGCCAGCCTCGTAATGAGGGCCTCTGCCTTTAGATCATGTAATATAGTTGACTTTCAGCTTGTTTTCTTATTACCAATATGCATGCCTTTTTAGATTTGAATATCCACGTTTTTGCTTCCTGATTTACTAAATATGGAAGACATTTAAGCAACAGCGCTGAGAAACCTTCTGTGACCTACCGATTAATGTCACCAAATTATTGCCTAAGCATTGAAATGAGTTAACATAACTTCTCAGGAAGTGTACGTTCTGCTTAGAAGTGTAGTGGTTCTGCACGAGAAAGGACAATATGGAGTCTATAGTTTAGCATTTGACGTTATTGCATTATCTGGCACGGTTTACTTGTATGTGTAATTGTGTATAATACCTTATTAGGTGAAATGCCTTAACTAGCTTTTTGTTTTTATGATGTATGTAAAGCCGACAGAAATAAAGTAATATCAGCCTAAAGCCCAAGATGAGAACAAACTTCAGAAAACTAAGATCAGATTATAGGAGAATGAATATTTTAACAGCTGCGAACCTCTAAGTTTGAGGGAACAAAAATCAGACCACTGTGAAGCTAACATGGACAACCAGCGTACAGGAGCTCTAAATAATGGCGGGTGCCATTGAACGTTAATCAGCTTAGCCATACATCTATCTCACAAAGAAGACATTTAAGAGAATCATTTATTTATATATATGAAGACACCCAGTTCTTTCTACTAACAAAAGTGTTAATAGGACGTGACCCATAAAAGCAACAAGCAACAGTATCGGAAACAGGCTGATATAGTTATCTTAAATTTCTTAACCGCTTTCTAGTGCTACACCAGAGGTGGAAAAAGGCCCCATATTTATCACGGATATTACACACGCCGAGAGTAACCCACCAAAAAGCTGAAAGTATGAAAGATATGGAAAGAGAGAAGGGCCTGTTGTTCATGTAAATATAGTACCTGGTGAAGGTTTAAGCTATAGATAACCACCATGTACGGATAACACACTAAATTTTTCCAAAATAAAGACATGGACAGAACAGTGTAACAAACTTGTGCCACAAGGTCCATGTTTCCAGATTTAACAAGCATTAGTAAAGCCAATAGATCTCTCCTTTGAAACCTTGTAGTTTTATCAGTTGTTTTAGCAATGCTTTACCTCATCCCGATGCTAATGATGAAAAATAGAGCTAATTTCGTAGGTGTACGCACATCACGTGCATTTGTCTGCAGAATAATAAACTTGCTTTTTTTCTTTTTATTTATTGATCCAAGTTGGATCAGTAAATTTTAAAATAGTAAAAAAAAAGATGGGTGGAGGAAGCAACCCAGAGGATGTAGGTGGAAACAACCTGGGGGAGTGAGTTGGTGAAGCAACACTGGTGATGAGAAAGGAATATGAAGAGCGAGGGGATAGAGAAGCACATGGGCTAGAGAGTGGAACGTGGGGCTGGAAAAAGAGTCACATGGGCAAGAACGGCTCACTAGGGAAGAAACATATGAGGGTGAGCACAAGATGGATGGGGGAAAGGGAGAAGCATATGGGTGAGCGAGAGCAACACAGGCACCAAGGGTGGAAGAGAACTACATGAGGGAAACAGATGGAAAACACTTGCACTCCATGGAGTGCTTAACCAAAAGTGAAAAACGTAGTGCCCAAAAAGAAGGCAGTGCAAGGACACAAGTAATGAAGCCATGCTCCAGGAGATAGACAAATACAAGAAGAAGAAGGAAAGCCCACACAAGCTGAAGAGTAAAAAGCAAGTATGAGAGTGACAATAAAGTCAACCAATTGCAAGCAGTGGACAGGTTATAAGCGCACTGTGAGCTGACAGAAGGTCTATTGGAAAACAGACAGCTTGCCCTGTCTGATTGCCATAACAGACCAGTTCAAGATGGCTATTTCTGTTAATGCCTTTAGAAATGTTTTTGATATGCCAGCTGGGTGGAGGAGGATAGAAAAATACCAGCCCTCCTGATACCAAAAATGCAAAAGGAGAAGATCACCATCGTGGTTTAGGTCATATTCAACATCTAGTGACAGATTTTCTTATAACTCAGCTTCTCCCTCTGGTCCCTTACACGAATCTCACCAGTTACTCACACAAAAATATTTCATGATGTTCTAGCGATAGGGGAAAATAAGTTAAACACTCCTTCTGAAGTACCTAGGGCATTGGCATCTGTTATATGAAATGTGACCATAAGCCAAGCTCACTGATTGTGACTTTAGTCAGAAAATGTCATGCATCGGCACCAGAAGCCACTGCCCTCCTTAAAAGAGCAAAAGAATAGACATAATGGGCAGAAAGTTCTGCATTATGGCAGTGACTTCGTTACACAACCCAAGTGCGTTGGAGGAGCATGTTCTGGTTCACTGAGGCGCGGCCCTAGCCAGGCAGAAGCTACCATTCCCGTCTGGGGTAGGTGATTACACTCACTGTATAAATTGCGCTCACCCTTGGATAGCTTGGCACACAGCAGTTAGGCTTATCACAGGGGCAATGTGTAAAGCGTTGGTACAGCACTACCACTCAACACTTACACTGAGCATCACAAAAGAGACTTCACACGCGGTGTATGTAAATAAAGTTTGTATTCAACACACCCATTAATTAACACTATATGAACATTGTGTAAATCTGGGCATCAATCACATTTAGAAATATGACTAGTAGTACTATGCCCAACTGAGTTAATACAAGATTAGGAGTATTTACACACGAGAAAAAAGACTTTCCCTCCCAGCAGCCTCATGCGGTGCATCCACGTTGGCAGCACAAGACCCACCCCAGCAATCACCCCCAATTCAGTATCTAACAATTATAGGATGCATCCCAATTCCCAGTGATGGTAGCAATGTGTAAAGCTTCAATGTCAACCATAATAGTAAACAACGTGCATTGCACCCCCACCATGCGGTGTAGTCAATCCCAAGCAATCACTCCCACACACTCGCTCTGTACTGCTGTTCAGTGCCACGGGTATCAGGCAGGCTAGTATGCACACACTCCCTTCCAGCACCCTAGTGTGCTACTCTGATATTCAACAAGTAAGTTGTCAATGTGTTCACAGACCCCTCTTTGACCCAAACCTTCTTCCACCCTTCAACCAATTCCTGCCCCCAAGAGTTAAAGATGTAGTAACCTTTCCCTGGATAAAATACCGCTCGCAGCTGGTGGTTACACTTATTCAGGATCCTGTGGCAAACGTTAGGGTGAAGAAAGAGATGATGGCTGATCAGGCAACAGTTGGCAAGTGGAGGTTTGGCCACAACTTGGGAAGTTCACTCGGGTCTACACACCGGCCTTCTGGCGCAGGGCCCGGTCTGCAAAGCATGGGGGGGGGTCGCCTTGGGACTTAATGTTCAAAGTGGTGCCCAGCCAAGCCAGACACTACAGTCCCCAAATAGTTACCAATCATGCACCTCCCAGGAACAGAGGCACCTCGTCTGCTGCGCGATGGCTTGGGCTGCTCCAGCCGTACCAGTTGCATTCGAAGAGTTACCAAATCTGCACCTCCCTGAAAGTAAGCGCAACGTGGGGTGCACAATGACTTTGGTTGTACCAGATGATTCAGATCACCCACAAAGAGTTACCAATTTCTGTGCCCTCCTGGTATGATCACAATGTCTTGTGTGCAATGACCTGAGTCGCACCAAACACTTCCGCTTGCACTCAAAGTTATCAAGGCAGCGCCTCTCTCGAGTGAGGCACAGCATCTGGTGGGCGATGAATTGAGTTGCACCAGACAACTGCGAACACACAATTAGTTCCAATCCGGTACCTCCCTGGAATGAAGTCCAGTGTCTGGTGTGCAATGACTTGGGCCACACCAGTCAAATCTGGTCACACACACAGACACACAAGTTCAGCTATGCCACACAGGGTAGAATAAGGCACTGCCCTGGGTACGCCCCTAGTTCCGATGTTCACAACCAGTGACTCAGACACTGCACACAATGAGCATGCAGTCAAGTGTTGAACAACGATATGCGGCTTGCTTGTCAAAAGCAGGCCACACGGGGCCCAGCAACCAGTGAATCTGCTCGCTACCAAACAGGCTTATTCATGTTGTGGCCCCAGAAGAAGGGCCACCCTCCTTGAATGCGGGCAGTACTTTGAAGGCTTTGCACCAGGCAAATCTGTTCTCCTGGCCAAATTCTTAGTTCTATGTTCACACCACTGCTACCTTGTGTAATCAAGCAGACAACGTAGACACATAGGAGGCAACCGCTGTCCAGATTACACAGGTAGGTGCAGAAAGGGTGTGCTGTCCCTTCCCAGGGCAGTAATTACTCCTGTGCACAACAGATTCCTCTGGCAGTATGCACCACGCAGTTCCGGGTCTCCGTCCTGCGTTCCTGCAAGTGTTTTTCTAAGTTGCTGAAGTGTGGTACCCCTAGTTATACTGAAGTGTGCCTTTGAAGGAAGGGGTGGTTCAAAGGGTTCCCCCTTTGAACTACAGATGTCTCCCGTAAATTTCAATCTTGTCTGCCTTGGGGCCACGGAATGCATATTTTAACTTTAGTGGGGCCATGATCTGCCTCTGAGAGTCCAAGTGTCAAAACCTCTCCCGCCAAGCTATCCAGCCAGGACCTCAGATGGCAGAGCTCTGTCATTCCAGTTGTCCAAGTTTTATAGCTGTCACTGGGTAATACACAGATGTGTTTTCCCCAGCCTCTAGAGAAATGAAGCTGAATTAAAAAGGCACGCAAAAGAGTTTTAGAACATAGAAATGCCCACTTTTTTAAATGGCATTTCCAAGGCAGTACTGACAAAGCCACCTTTACCATTGGAAAGGGTTTGTCATTGTGAATCCAATGATAGTAAACATTATGAGTCTGCTCCACTGCAATCCACTCTTGCAGCTAGGAGTAATTGTAAACTTTCCCCCATATTAATCTAAAGCAGCTCTCAATGGTAGTGAAAACACTCAAGAGTATTCTTCACTCCCTGGGTACATGTGCCCGGGCGCACTCACAAGCCTGTGGGGGCAGGCTGGACACAAGTTTTAAGAACACCACAAAGGTGCAAGTGCGCCATACAACTCTGCTGTTACAGGCTGACTATATATATGAAAACATCACATTGCAAATATGCACTTACTGGCAAGCTGTGCCAGGCTCAGTATGTATATGAAAGCAACTCTGTACAAAGCTGCACATACTGGCAGCTGTACCAGGCTCAGTATGTATGAAACCCCCATTGTGCACATCCTAGCAAGCTGGGCCATGCTGAGGATGTATGTATGTGTGTGTGTTTATAAATGTGTGTGTGTGTGTGTGTATATATATATATATATATCTATCATATGTAGGAAGGGTGAACACACTTTCACTTTCACTTCACACTGTACTCAGTGGGAAGGCATCCAGGGCCCTAAGGCCACTCCAAGAGGATCAGCAAAATGTCCGGGAAGAGCCAACCTCCTAGGTAGGGAAACCCACATGGATCATGGGACACCCTTGTGTACCTGCCCTCCCTTCTGCCTGCCACCTGCCCTACGGGGGTGCTCTACGGGTAGCGGAAAGCCTTCTCAGTGTTGGCCAAAGTGGCACCTGTCTACCTGCTGAACGGACTAGGTTTCTAGGTGAATATACTAAAATTAGTAGAAGCCCCAGTGCAATGTCTGCCCTATTTAGGGGTTATAATAGATACCATCAATAGAAAAGTGTGTCCTTCGAGGAAGATTTTGTTAGCTATCAAGAAGTGCCATCTATTGATAAGTGGTGACAAATTTCCCAGCTTGTCAAAATTAATCACTTCTAGGCTACATAGTGTTCGGTATCTACATTATCCCAGATGCATGGTTGCATATGAGACCACTGCAGCAGTGCCTCAAAGACCAATGAACTCAAAAAGAGAACAATTGAAATTACAAACAGATTCTGACTGTACCAGCAAACCAGTCTCTAGTGTGGCGGTGCAGACAGAGGTACCTATTGTGTGGAGTTCAGTTCCAGTAGGAATCACCACTGGAGGCAATTGTCTCAGACGCATCATTGATATGATTGAGAGCACATCTAGAGAATTTGTCAGTCAAGGGTTAATAGACAGAGAAAGAAAAATCATATAACATCAGCAACCTGGAGTTATGATCTAGTGTTAAGAGTTTCTATCATCACTGACATCAGGCAACATCTTGATTGAGACAGACTACTCCAAAATGATACACTACCTGCAAATGAAGAGAGGTATGAAATCAAGGACTTTTTCACTAGAGATGCAAACAGTCTGGCACAGGGTGTTAACAAGAGGTCTAATGCAGAAGGAAGTGCACATTCTGGAACACTAAATCATCAAGTAGATTTCAGCAGCCTATTTTACCAAAACAAACACAAATGGACACTAGATGACACAACCATTCAAGACATCTTAATGAAGTGGATAACCCTCACCCGTAGATCTGTCCACAGCAGCTCAAAACAAAAAATGCTGAGACCTTCCATCCAGCGTTCTAGAACTAAAAGCAATGAGGAATACCCTTGTTGTACTGGTCAACAAAATGTCTCTACATCATTCCACCAATTGTACCCATTACAATAGTGCTGTTAATGAAGTTGGTACAGCACGTACAATTTAAGCAAGGCTATGTTCCTACTTGTTTATTCCCTGTTATTTTTCTGTCTCGTGCATGGGTTATTTCATCTAGTTGCTAATTAGTATCCCTGTGTACCTTTTCTAATCTCATTAAGTTCAGAGGCATCAATATTTGGCAAAGGGCAGTGTTGATTTTCATCAGTTAACCTGGAGCCATAAATCCTTGCCAAATGTCGAAGTACTTTCTAACATTTTGGGAAAATCAGCTATAGGATAACAGTGGCTCTTTAGATTTAACTCTAGCAGTAACATCAGAGCATAACAGGAAATCCTAGTAAGCGACTGGCTCCATCTGGCACAGCTTGTCTACAATTTTAAATGCTTTATGGGCTTTTAGAGTAGCAATAGCATTTGAGATTGTGATTTACCATAATTCTTCCAGTGTTGAAAAACGATGTATTACATTGGAAGTTGTGTTATGCTAGACAATTATCTCTGATTGCGCATCATCAGCCAACTTACCGATTATCTTGGAAAATCTACCTGCTTGGGTTTGCCTATTGTATTACATTTTAGTTTGTTTTACCCAAGAAATATTACAGTGGTTTCTTTCTTCGACAAATCAGATAGATTCTGGTTTGATATATCCTGATTGTAAACAACCCAAAGTCTGTGCGCCAGTACATTAAAGTAAATATGATAAATCTCCAACGATATACCATCTCCACGTGTTCTGCCCAAGTACAATTGTAACGCCACCCATTAATAGTCATCTATGTCTAACGGTTTCCTAAATGTTTCTCAGAAGTCTGTTGGCAGCACCAAAAGAGATGCTTTGTCTAATATATAAGTGATCTGGTTAGGGTGTACCCATATTTTCTTTGTATACAACTAAGTACAAATCCTCACACTGTTGGTTGATTTGAGCCAGATATGACCCTCCCCATCTCAAATAGCCTTAATCATTTAGGGGCATCTATCCATGTTTCCACTCTACCACTATCTCCACTTTGTCTAGCTATGTAATGGCAGTGGCCATATTTCACCAGTCTATTCAAAACTACAAATAGTTCCTTCTTTTTCTTCAGCTGATGTCTCTTGTGCATTCATTTCCACACCCACTTCCCTCCCCCTTGCACCAGTTTCTTCCTATATCCTATTCAAAATGTCCTTTCTAATGCCATATGTAATGCTCATATACCCTCCTGAATTGTGACTGCCAGCTTCCCATAACAAGGTGCATGTTTTAACCAAGACTTCATTGATTTCTAAATAATATCATTATACATGCTATCTATGCTCAGTATGCTTCTCTTATAACACTTTGGTTTGCAGAAATATACCTCAGGAAGAATATTTGTACACTCGCAACAATTGTCTGACATAGGCCTGCCTCTCCAAACACTTCACAGTGCTTTGCCCTCCTACAAGAAAGTGTATCCAACAATGTCTAAAGCATTGTGGAGTAAAGAGTCGCTCATTGTGTACCTATATGGTGTTCTCCAGACTTCTGTTAAGTTAATTTGATCCATGATTGACTGAAACATGGTGGAAGCTCTGTCCAGTGAATTGCTTACTGCTCTTGTACTGTACAGGTCAGGGCAATGGTGCAGTTAATGCAACCCAATGAGATGTTTGAGAGGAAATGAAATGTCAAGCGATTGCGCTACATAAGACATCAGTAGAAAATTATATAAAATTATATGGGGTGAAACAGCAATGTAGGCCTAAAATATGTGCTCATATTAGAGAGGTGAAAAGATCACTTGAAAATAGAATGCATGACCAGCAAGGTCTTAGTTAAAGGAAAACCTGAGTTTGTAGGCTTGAAAAGATTCATGGTCTTAGCACACAGCCACGTATTCTGTTGTCCCAGTAAATTAAAAACATGATTGAAGAATAGGGGCAGGAGATCGACATAGCCAAGTGTACACAGACTCTGATAAGGGTTCTTGGGAGCAGAGCGATAAAACACACGCAAATATACATACATTCAAGAGTAGTGAATAGTTTGTTAAGCATTGTTAGAACTGCAGTAAAGAATGTGCAAGAAATAGGTTAAGGGTTTAGGGACACCGTTAATGTGATGTTTTGCAACAAACATGTAACTGCTAAGTATCTTATTTGACCTTTTGTAATAAGCATTGTTCACAATGCTATTTAAGTGGCTGCTTGTGAAGCAGCAAATTGAGACTAGCTGTTTACCTCTATGGAGATAGCTACTCTCCAGTGCCGCAACAGTAAAAAGCTGCATTGCCCTGCCAAGTGGAGTCTTGACTTTTTCTTTATCTTAAGTTTCCCCGCAACAGAGGAAACCACTGATTCCATATGTTCATACAAATTACCCATCATGCTTTCTAAGAAATCTTCCTTTCCATTGCTAGGAGTGCATGAAAGAAGTATCCAGATTAATCTACTGTGCAGTATCCTGTCACTCCAACATATCATCCTCCTTTGTTCGATATAATTTTGTGCATATGTGGAGGAAAATCAGGGACTGCATAGACTACCACTCCTCTAGTAGAGAATATGAAAATGTATCAACACTTCTTTACCAGCTTTCACT
Organism: Pleurodeles waltl; assembly: GCF_031143425.1. Classification (NCBI taxonomy): domain Eukaryota; kingdom Metazoa; phylum Chordata; class Amphibia; order Caudata; family Salamandridae; genus Pleurodeles; species Pleurodeles waltl. The sequence continues at coordinate 241,353,817 of NC_090445.1, forward strand.
CTGTATGGCACTTTTTCATGTTAAATGGTTTCCTGAATCTTCACCACTGATATGTGCCACCTATGTAAGTGTGACCCATTGTTTAACTACACAGTTAATTATGATATTTCTTGCCATTATGCTCAGTATTCTAGTCAAAATTTACCTCTCATCCTCCACCAGCCCTGCTGCATCTTTAGTTTAACTAATTGTGCATGTATCCTTAAACTGAGTATCACAGTCTGCTCCAGCACCCCCAATTAAAGCACCACAATCTTGCAGTTGAGCTGGGCCTGCAGTGGAATTCCCATACATCACTATGACTCCCCTCCTCCCCCAATTAACTAGACCTCTGATTCTAACAGAATCAAGTGCGTCTTTTGTGAGGATTCAAGACCATTCTTCGTTATCTATCTCTTGACACTTGTTAATAGAGGAACAGATGTGAGCCAAAGTTTACTAGAACAGTGGAAAAGTAAATATAAAGAAATTTGAAGAAAAGATATAGGAAAATGTTAAAAGGTGGATAAGTAAGGGAAAAGGGGAGTATGAGAAATGGACGGGCCAACAGAGCAAGTACTGTTTCTTTGGTTAATAACTCCCTTATAAAACCCTGTGAGGGGCTCAGGTCAAATGGTTGGGGCATTAACTACCTTATAGTAGTCTTATAGCCAGCTGCTGAGGGCTTACCTGGTTCTTAAAGGCCCTGAATCCCAGTGAGAGTCTTTAATAACTAGTATGTCCCAAGGCAGAATGTTAGAACATTCCATCCACTAAGAGCAGAATGTTTTAAATTAAAAAGGGAGAAACAGAGAGATAAACATTGGGATATTGGAGCAGAAGGCTTAGACCAGCCATTATAAGCCCGGAGCCACTTCATTGTTTTCAGTGGAGCTCTCGACATTGCAATGTTTAATAACTTTTGGAGTCTGCCGTGTTCCCACATTAATTTGCTGTGTATCTTTTATAGGATAAATCACACTTTATCATGTTTAAGAATATTATAGCAGCATAGTTGCAAGTTATTCCAGTTACATCCTCCATTTTCTAGCATTTCAAAATAGCGTAGTGTCTTTTCACATTGCTCAGAGTATTGTAGTTTTACCCTTTACTTTGATATGTAGCTTAGCAGAAAGCAGGAGAGTGTAGGTCTATCCTTCGTACACAGCATGCCTTTTGCTTGTTAACATCTCCTCTTCTGGGTTTCTAATTTAAAGACTGTGAGGAGTGATATCCCATATCCTTGTTTCCTGGACATCAGAAGTATTCCACCTTTATCTCTGTAGATCAGCTGTCAGGTCACATTAATTCAAGGGAAGGAACCATGGGGTTGTTGTTCAGAGTTTAATGTGCTCTATCTGCTTATGTCTTTCACTGCTTCTCACTTGCCTGACTCCAAAGGAATGTATGCATCGAGCAAGATTTTAAAAGGATGCCTTTTACCTCCCCACCCCACCCCCCCGCCCACACCACCCCCGCAAACATAGAAGACATATTCCGTTGTGATCGCTTCTCCAGGTAATTTAGTTTATGGGCCTTTTCAGCATAATTTGTATTCCCCATGGATACAGAATGTTCATGTCACGAATTACAGTTTTCAAACACTTCTTTGAGGCCTTTGTTACCCTGACTCACAGGGCGCTATTACTTTTCACTGGCTTCCCTTATGATACAGCAACCTGTTGTCCCTGTGCTCTGGCAAGCATTCTTGCATCTTGATTTTCCCTTTGTTAACCCACATGGTGAGGAGTTATCTCGTACATTACTATACTGGGGCTGTTTTCCATTTTTTATATGTTTAATCATGACTGTATGGCTGAAATTGCCCAGTGGATGAAGACCAGATACCTGAAGCTGAACAGCGACAAGACTGAAATCATGATCTTTGGAAGGAGCACTGCACGATCCACCTGGTGGCCAACAGCAGACTCAACATGACTGCCAAAGACAGTGCCTTCAAAGCCTCATGCTTCCCATACCCTGAAGATGCTGAGGAAGATTTTTAAATGGCTTCCAATCAGCATCTGAAAAATCGCCATGCACACCCTTGTCATAAGCAAGCTGTACTATGGGAATTCCCTCTATACCGTGATCAACATAAACTGCAGAATGCTGCAGAACATTAAGAATTTGATGGACAGATTTACTCTCAACCTCCCATGTTGCACTCACATCACATCACACCCGAAGGAGCTCCACTGGCTCTCCATATACAAACTAGCTCAATTTCAAACTTCTCGCCTACCTCTGGACAGATTCACTGTCAGCCTCCCATGCTGCACTGGCATGACACCACACCCGAAGTAGCTCCACTGGCTCTCCATATACAGACAAGCTCAATTCACACTTCTCACCTACATGTTCAAGGCACTGCATAAACTGACCCAGTATATCTCAATAATCCCAGCTGCTTTCACAAACCACCTAGACATCTCTGATACTCTGAACTCTTGCTTGCACACATTCCATGCATGTGGTCAAGCCTTCACTCAGCATTGCTCCTAAAGTGTGGAACAACCTGCTACTACACATAAGAGCCTCCTCCTCACTTCTTGAATTTCAAAGCGTAAGATGCTGAAGACCTGGATTTCTAAGTTCTTCCACTGTTCCCTAAGGTTGTCTAGTCTCACACCTGCTCAGGGCCAGGACACCTTTCCAGGTGCAGTGTGCTCTATAAATGTGCATAGCATAAACAACCTTGACCCAGTTCTCAAATATAAATCTCTGTGCAAAAATGTTAACTTAAAAGTAGCCAATTATTAGGTGTGAATCTGTCAAATGTGGTTCTACTTACTGTAGGTGGACATCACAACGTACACTATGTAGAGCTACAAATTGAAAGGAATAGGGAAACTGACACTACCTTAGGAAATAATACACTCCTTATAAACATAGCTACTCGGAGCACGTAAACAGAGCCTACACCCTCAGATCTGCCCTCTTCCTTTTGTCTTGCACAAGATGGTGTGGTGTAAGACATAGGCTAAAGTATAGTTTTCGTTTTTCACATTCATTTTATATTTCATATTTATTTTAAATTTTAAACCTTTTTTTAATATTTGTCCGATGTGATGTATGTTGGTGACCACACTGTGTAAAGTCAATTGACCACTGTATTCATTTTGTGTTTTAGATGTTAGACATTGTGCTGGTAGTGTTATTTCCTGCTTACTTTTATTTTGTGATTCCCTTGCAGTGCCTGAGAGTGGGCCTGTGTGGTGTGTAGCTTACTCCAAGGCTTGGCTGGAGTGGAGACTTTCGGATGTGGTACTAGTAGTGTAGATATTGTTATAGGTTCAGTGAATTGTGATTTATTGACCCCGTTGTATGTGTGGTTTTGTATTTGCATGTCCATCCTTAATTTTCCCTTTCCTTCTCCCAATTTTTAGTAGATAATCCCCATTTTCCTGCCACTCCTGCCTCTTTCAAATGTACACTTTAAATTTAGGACTAATGTGTATAGTTTTGGGCACTCCCACCTGAAAATGCTGCACATAATTGGGCAAGAATAAGCGTACGTCTATGTCTGTAGTTTAGTGACTTGCTTTTATGACAAAATGACGTAGCCCTACAAAACTACTCCTATATATACTCATTAATGCGCCGGTGAATTCGGGCCCATATATTTTCTACCACAGACAGTTGAGGAAGGATACCTGTTTCATTTTACTTGAAAAACACTGTTACCCCATTGATTGACTCTCACTTACTCACTTTGCTTCTTAGCGAATATACTTGGGTCTACGGAATGGCTGGTGCTTATTCTGTATACAGGGAGTGCAGAATTATTAGGCAAATGAGTATTTTGACCACATCATCCTCTTTATGCATGTTGTCTTACTCCAAGCTGTATAGGCTCGAAAGCCTACTACCAATTAAGCATATTAGGTGATGTGCATCTCTGTAATGAGAAGGGGTGTGGTCTAATGACATCAACACCCTATATCAGGTGTGCATAATTATTAGGCAACTTCCTTTCCTTTGGCAAAATGGGTCAAAAGAAGGACTTGACAGGCTCAGAAAAGTCAAAAATAGTGAGATATCTTGCAGAGGGATGCAGCACTCTTAAAATTGCAAAGCTTCTGAAGCGTGATCATCGAACAATCAAGCGTTTCATTCAAAATAGTCAACAGGGTCGCAAGAAGCGTGTGGAAAAACCAAGGCGCAAAATAACTGCCCATGAACTGAGAAAAGTCAAGCGTGCAGCTGCCACGATGCCACTTGCCACCAGTTTGGCCATATTTCAGAGCTGCAACATCACTGGAGTGCCCAAAAGCACAAGGTGTGCAATACTCAGAGACATGGCCAAGGTAAGAAAGGCTGAAAGACGACCACCACTGAACAAGACACACAAGCTGAAACGTCAAGACTGGGCCAAGAAATATCTCAAGACTGATTTTTATAAGGTTTTATGGACTGATGAAATGAGAGTGAGTCTTGATGGGCCAGATGGATGGGCCCGTGGCTGGATTGGTAAAGGGCAGAGAGCTCCAGTCCGACTCAGACGCCAGCAAGGTGGAGGTGGAGTACTGGTTTGGGCTGGTATCATCAAAGATGAGCTTGTGGGGCCTTTTCGGGTTGAGGATGGAGTCAAGCTCAACTCCCAGTCCTACTGCCAGTTCCTGGAAGACACCTTCTTCAAGCAGTGGTACAGGAAGAAGTCTGCATCCTTCAAGAAAAACATGATTTTCATGCAGGACAATGCTCCATCACACGCGTCCAAGTACTCCACAGCGTGGCTGGCAAGAAAGGGTATAAAAGAAGGAAATCTAATGACATGGCCTCCTTGTTCACCTGATCTGAACCCCATTGAGAACCTGTGGTCCATCATCAAATGTGAGATTTACAAGGAGGGAAAACAGTACACCTCTCTGAACAGTGTCTGGGAGGCTGTGGTTGCTGCTGCACGCAATGTTGATGGTGAACAGATCAAAACACTGACAGAATCCATGGATGGCAGGCTTTTGAGTGTCCTTGCAAAGAAAGGTGGCTATATTGGTCACTGATTTGTTTTTGTTTTGTTTTTGAATGTCAGAAATGTATATTTGTAAATGTTGAGATGTTATATTGGTTTCACTGGTAATAATAAATAATTGAAATGGGTATATATTTTTTTTTGTTAAGTTGCCTAATAATTATGCACAGTGATAGTCACCTGCACACACAGATATCCCCCTAACATAGCTAAAACTAAAAACAAACTAAAAACTACTTCCAAAAATATTCAGCTTTGATATTAATGAGTTTTTTGGGTTCATTGAGAACATGGTTGTTGTTCAATAATAAAATTAATCCTCAAAAATACAACTTGCCTAATAATTCTGCACTCCCTGTAGTATGTTTTTCACATTTTATTGTGGATCTGGATCCGTACCTCCCGGTGAATGGTGTTTAGGATGGCACTTGTGTATGACTGACTAGTTGTCTGGTTCTCTTGCTGCTGTTACCAGAAATCAATAAAGAATGTTTAAAAAACAAACAAACACATATTTACCACATTTTGTCATGGCATGCCTAGTGTAATTTGTGATGCATGAGTCTTGCAACTGCTCATGAAGTTGCTACATTTTTCTATACGTTGGTGGCATAGTATTGTTGTTCCCCATTGCAGCTGTCACAGCGAGTCCAATTTACTGACTCCTAGACACCTGGATTACTTGCTATGGTTGAGACTCTTGACGTGCATGTTGGAAATAGATGTACACATTAGTCTCTTCAACTCTCCCTCATCCTTGCTCTTTGGGAGTAAAATAGATGATGTGGGAGGCATGAAAGCAAACAATTACTCAGAAAACATGTTTTTTTAGTGGTCTGCTGTAAATCAGTTCTGTATTTCTTTTTTATTATTAGCGATATAAAAAAGCGCTGGGTTTACATTTTTGTAACATTTTACTTGGTTAAAAAAACAATGTTGCTTTGCTTATAACTTTCACGATTTGACGAATATACATAAACTTTTGCAGACACCATGCTGAGATTACTCTCGATATTTTCAAATTCTAGCAGCTCCATCAAGTTGGGACAGTAAAAAAACAAAAGGGGGATGCAAAATATTTAATTTGCTAAAAGTGTGTACCAAACCACTTAGTGGGTCAATGTTAAATGGGGTTGGGGGATGGTAATAACATTATCATTTCCTTTTAATTTTGCTGCTGTTCGGTAATTCTGTATCAGATGTGTCAGGCTTTTTCACAAATTGCACCCATTGCAAATATTTCCGGTTTTGTGTAGACACGCTGCGAGAAGGAGGACAAAGTTAAGAGTGGAGGTTTAAAACATTTATGATTTACTAATAAAATTTCCAGCGTTGTATGGACCTATACAAAATGTTCACATCTTAGAACGTTGAGGCAAATCTTGTTATTCTCATTCTCGTATGTGTGCGGATCCATCAAATCAAGGAGGAGGCAGCTAACAATATGAGGGGCACAAAATTGTTAATTTCCTAATAACATGGGAACTGTGTGATGAACCTGCACTTAGTTTGCTAAAAGCTTGGAAGGATTGGTTTTCTATTGGTGTGTCAAGTTTTGTCTCAGTCCATCAAGAGGGGGTGGGCATTATTAAAGCGGGGTAATATAAGAGTCATTTGGTTATAACTTTAGCATTGTTTGATGTATCTCCATCAATTGTCACAGGCAATTAGCAAATTACACTCACTGTAGGTATTTCAGGTTTCATGCAGATGTGCAGTTGTGGGGTCAAAATTTGTTTTGATTCACTAGTATACCGTTTGCATCATCTGATGGATCTGCATGAAATGTGGCAGCAAATTAGCATGTTTAGTCTACTATTGGTTTTCTCAATTTCATGTCGTTTCAAGTTTAATAATACTTTTTTTTAGAAAATGAAGTCCTTCAAAATGAGACCCGTGTGATACATATATAATCAGAATTGACACAACAAGTAAAAGGGATAAAAGAGCTCAATAAGTAATGCTGTTCATAGATGATTTTTAAGCTAAAAGGTAAAAAAAAAAAAAGTAGCAATGATTTATGCGGGCAAATAAAAAAGATATCCGACTGTTCTCTCTGCACATAAAAAGACCTTTAACATCTTCAAGCTGATGAAGACAATTTATAAAATAAATATGAGCTGTGATTAGAATGAGATCTAAAAGCATAATAGCATGACAGTACAGAGAAAAGACTGAAAGGTGTCCAGCTATTGTGACAGTCCAAATGAAACGATCTGTAAGGGCCAGGTTCGGTTGTATACACAGGGCCATATGCACAAATCTACTGACTTAACACACGTCAAAGTACCTGAGATTTTGCTCTATTTTTCATGATATAAATATCGCACACTCTGGCTTATAGGTCACATTCCTTCTTCTGGCATTCTTAGCGCTGTGCCCTACAGTTCTAAAATGATTAAAGGTGAATTTAGATTTCATATCATTTTGTGTGTTTTGTCCAAAAATGTTGTTATTCCTGTGATTGCCTGAGGAGGTGCTTCATTCAGAAAAAAGTTCACAGTTGCCTGAACTGTTGGAATACCTTGTTCTACAAGGAGATGGTGGAGGAGCCTTCTGCGATCATCTGTTAGTGCCCGGCAGATGGGATAAAGATTCTTGTAGCTACCTGCAAAGGTGGCAGTTATTGCTGAGGGGGGACATGTTGACCAAGATGGAAGCAAATCTAGCAAGGAATAAATGCCCTTTAGAATAGCGCAAATCTTGGTTTTGTAATACACAATATATCTGTGATATATTTTTGTACTTCTGATGGATACAACTACCTGTGGATTCCTCACCTAATGAATACTCCCATGGCGCCAGCATTCGACGGAAATCTTCTTACTAGTCTCTGCACGTCGACGAGGACGTCACTCAAGCCCACGCGACGCCGTCTGACGTCATACAGGCAATAAGAGGTCCTCGACGACGTGCGGACGTCAGTTCCCTTTTGTCCGTGCATTCGAAACGGTTATCTTCGAGGGAGCAACTGTAACTTTTTTGGTTACAGTGTATTTTTGCTGCGTAGTCTTTCGCTGTGGTAATAATGTCGCAGCGAAAGTCTGGATTTAAGCCTTGTCGTGAGTGTGGAGGCAAGATGTCGGTGACGGATCCTCATTCCGATTGCCTTTGGTGTTTGAGCTCCGACCACGACGTCTCGACTTGTGATTCGTGCCAGCACATGAATCCAAAGGCCCTCAAGGAACGTGAGGCGAAGCTGTTTATGGCTAAATCGAAGGAGAAGCATCGCAAGAAGTCTTCTTCTCCAAGACATCGGCGTCATCGAGACTCCCGGCGCCGTAGAGAATCTCGGCGTCATTCGAAGGAGACTCGTTCCAGGTCTTCGGATCGGCGCCGAAGGACATGGGAGATCAGTCCCACGGTTACGCCGCATCCTTCGACGCCGTTGCCCTCTCCGGCGTCTCCAACTTCACCTGGACAGGCGTCGGTGATTGAGGTATTGGAGCCTCAGGTGTTTTCTCCGGCGAAGACGCCGAGGCCGGCGTCGGGGTCGCCTCCGAGACAGGCACCTCAGTATCCGGCTTTTCCCACCCCTGGAGCCGATAGTTCCGCATTCTTGAATGCGATGTATGCCATCTTCCAACAGATGGCTCCAGGGGGTGCTCCGGCTGGGCCTTTGGCCTTTTCTTTGGGTGATCCTGCGCCTCTTCGGCCGGCACCCTTTATGCCCTTTCTCCCTTTTGGGAACGTGGGCTCGGCGCCAGTGTCGGCGCCGGTGGCCGCTCCGGTGGCTTCAGAAGGATTGGCCCCGGGGATTTCCATCCCGTCGACGTCGAAGTCGGGATTTCGGCCTGTGACTCCGGTGGGTCCATCTGCTTCAGCTGCTCTTTTGTCGGCGCCGAAGTTACCTGTGGCGCCGGACGCGGCGTCGGTGGCTTCTGAAGATCGGCGCCGATCTTCGACTTCGGCGGAGGCATTGTCGACTCCGCGTATTGAACAGCGACTTCATTCCAGGAGACGTGCTCTCCGTGTATTAGAAGAGCAGGAGTACCAACGAGCCCTGGAGGAAGGAGAGCTAGAGGACTCGGGTGATGGGCTGCGTGGACTGGAGTCGGCCAGTGGGCTGGACACTTCCCCTGAGTGGGATCTTTCGTCCCCGGGGGAATATACTGAGGAGGCTGCTTCCTTTCATGCAGTGGTACGGAAGGCAGCTAGTTTTTTGGACCTGCCTTTGCCGGTGGTGGAGGCTAAACAAAACCTTTTAACAGAGGTGCTACATCCGGCCTCAGCTGCGGCGGAGCCTCTGTTGCCATTTAATGACGCTCTGCTGGATCCGGTGATAGAGGTGTGGAAGAGGCCGGCATCTTCCCCAGCAGTTCACAGAGCCGTGGCCAGGAGGTATCGGGCGGCTCCGACTGACCCTGGGTTTCTATCTAGGCACCCTACGCCGGAGAGCTTGGTGGTGCAGGCCTCCTGTTCATCCAAGTCAGCGCCTGGTTCTTTCCTGACGGTGCCTGGGGACAGAGATTCAAAGAAGCTAGAGGCGCAGTCGAAGAAGATTTTTTCGTCCTGCAGTCTGGCGTTAAAAGCTACCAATGCAACCTGTATCCTGGGGAGGTATATTCATGCTCTGATGGATGACATTTCCTCATCGTTTACAGAGCTTCCCCAGGGTCTTTTGGATCTTGTCTCAAATGCTCAGGCTGCTGCGACCCAGATTATCCAGACGGGACTGGATACCACCGACTCAGTAGCCAGAGCAATGGGCACAACTGTGGTGGCAAGGAGACAGGCCTGGCTCCGTAACTCGGGCTTCTGATGGATACAACTACCTGTGGATTCCTCACCTCATGAATACTCCCATGGCGCCAGCATTCGACGGAAATCTTCTTACTAGTCTCTGCACGTCGACGAGGACGTCACTGTCGCCCACGCGACGCCGTCTGACGTCATACAGGCAATAAGAGGTCCTCGACGACGTGCGGACGTCAGTTCCCTTTTTTCCGTGCATTCGAAACGGTTATCTTCGAGGGAGCAACTGTTACTCTTGCGGTTACAGTGTATATCTTGCTGCGTAGTCTTTCGCTGTGGAAATAATGTCGCAGAGAAAGTCTGGATTTAAGCCTTGTCGTGAGTGTGGAGGCAAGATGTCGGTGACGGATCCTCATTCCGATTGCCTTTGGTGTTTGAGCTCCGACCACGACGTCTCGACTTGTGATTCATGTCAGCACATGAATCCAAAGGCTCTTAAAGAACGTGAGGCGAAGCTGTTTATGGCCAAGTCAAAGGAGAAGCATCACAAGAAGTCTTCTCCAAGACATCGGCGTCATCGAGACTCCCGGCGCCGTAGAGAATCTCGGCGTCATTCAAGGGAGGCTCGTTCCAGGTCTCCGGATCGGCGCCGAAGAACATGGGAAGTCAGCCCCACGGTTACGCCGCATCCTTCGACGCCGTTGCCTTCTCCGGCGTCTCCAACTTCACCTGGACAGGCGTCGGTGATTGAGGTATTGGAGCCTCAAGTGTTTTCTCCGGCGCAGACGCCGAGGCCGGCGTCGGGGTCGCCTCCGAGACAGGCACCCCAGTATCCGGCTTTTCCCACCCCTGGAGCCGATAGTTCCGCATTCTTGAATGCGATGTATGCCATCTTCCAACAGATGGCTCCAGGGGGTGCTCCGGCTGGGCCTTTGGCCTTTTCTTTGGGTGATCCTGCGCCTCTTCGGCCGGCACCCTTTATGCCCTTTCTCCCGTTTGGGAACGTGGGCTCGGCGCCAGTGTCGGCGCCGGTGGCCGCTCCGGTGGCTTCGGAAGGATTGGCCCCAGGGATTTCCATCCCGTCGACGTCGAGATTTCGGCCTGTGACTCCGGTGGGCCCATCCGTTTCAACTGCTCTTCAGTCGGCGCCGAAGTTACCTGTGGCGCCGGATGCGGCGTCGGTGGCTTCGGAAGATCGGCGCCGATCTCCGACTTCGGCGGAGGCATTGTCGACTCCGCGGATTGAGCAACGACTGCATTCAAGGAGACGTGCTCTCCGGGTACTAGAAGAGCAGGAGTACCAACGAGCCCTAGAGGAAGGAGAGCTAGAGGACTCGGGTGATGGGCTGCGTGGACTGGAGTCGGCCAGTGGGCTGGACACTTCCCCTGAGTGGGACCTTTCGTCCCCGGGGGAATATACTGAGGAGGCTGCTTCCTTTCATGCAGTGGTACGGAAGGCAGCTAGTTTTTTGGACCTGCCTTTGCCGGTAGTGGAGGCGAAACAAAACCTTTTGACAGAGGTGTTACATCCGGCCTCAGCCGCGGCAGAGCCTCTGTTACCTTTTAATGACGCTCTGCTGGATCCGGTTTTAGAGGTGTGGAAGAGGCCGGCATCTTCCCCAGCAGTTCACAGAGCCGCGGCCAGGAGGTATCGGGCGGCTCCAACTGACCCTGGTTTTCTGTCCAGGCACCCTACGCCGGAGAGCTTGGTGGTGCAGGCCTCCTGTTCGTCCAAGTCAGCGCCTGGTTCTTTTCCGACGGTGCCTGGGCACAGAGATTCAAAGAAGCTAGAGGCGCAGTCGAAGAAGATTTTTTCGTCCTGCAGTCTGGCGTTAAAAGCCACCAATGCAACCTGTATCCTGGGGAGGTATATTCATGCTCTGATGGATGACATCTCCTCTTCGTTTACAGAGCTTCCCCAGGGTCTTTTGGATCTTGTCTCAAATGCCCAGGCTGCTGCGACCCAAATTATCCAGACGGGACTGGATACCACCGACTCGGTAGCCAGAGCAATGGGCACAACTGTGGTGGCAAGGAGACAGGCCTGGCTCCGTAACTCGGGCTTTTCGGCTGATGTACAGTCCACATTGTTGGATCTCCCGTTTGATGGGGACAAACTGTTTGGGGCTAAGGCTGATTCGGCCTTGGAACGTTTTAAGGAAAGCAGGGCCACGGCTAAGTCGTTAGGGCTCCAAGCTCCTTCTTCCACGGCCTCTTCCAGATTCTTCAGGAGGTTTCGTGGATTTGGGCGTGGCTCTTCCTCCTCTTCCTTTCGGGGAAGATATCAGCAACCTGCCTCTTCCCATCCCTATAGATCTTTCAGGGGGAGAGGTAGGGTCCGCACCAGAGGAGCCTCTCAGCAGCACTCTGCCTCTTCCTCATCCTCTGGCGGGGTGCAGCAGGGGAAGCAGCCTTAGGCTTCCACCATTTCCAACTCACGCCTCTCCTGTAGGGGGAAGATTACAGCATTTTCTCACCAAATGGGAGACTGTTACGTCGGACAATTGGGTTCTCAGTGTTGTGGGAAAAGGCTACACCCTTCCTTTTCGGGAGTTTCCGCCCCTCATCCCGCCCCGCCCTTCGTATTGTTCACAAGAACACCTCCTGTTGCTAGAACAGGAGGTAGAAGTCCTCCTTTTAAAGGGCGCGGTGGAGTTGGTCCCGGAGCAGGAAAGGGGTCAAGGAGTTTACTCAAGGTATTTCCTGATTCCCAAGAAGGATGGTCATTTGAGACCAATTCTGGACCTGAGGATCTTGAATTGGTTCCTCAAGCAGGAAAAGTTCAAGATGCTGACCCTAGCACAGGTGCTTTTGGCGTTGAACATGGAAGACTGGATGGTGTCTGTCGACTTGCAGGATGCTTACTTTCATATCCCGATACTCAAGTCACACAGGAAGTATCTCCGGTTTGTGGTGGGATCGCAACATTATCAGTTTGCGGTCCTTCCGTTTGGTCTTACTTCAGCACCTCGAGTCTTCACGAAGGTGATGTCGGTGGTTGCGGCAGAGCTCAGAAGGAAGGGGATAGCAGTATTCCCTTACTTGGACGACTGGTTGATCAAAGCCAAGTCCCCGGAGCTTGTGTTGCGTCATCTGCAGTCAACAACCCAGTTGTTGTTCGACCTGGGTTTTTCGGTGAACGAGCCCAAATCTCACCTAGAGCCCTCTCAGCGCCTCCTGTTCATAGGGGCAGTACTGGATACAACATTGGGTCGGGCCTTTCCTCCGCCTCAGCGGATTCAAGATATTCAGGATTTGGTTCCAATGTTTCGAAATGGAGCGGTAGTTCCAGTCCTCAAGGTCCTTCGTCTGCTCGGTCTTTTTGCCTCCTGCATTCTGTTGGTCACGCATGCTCGCTGGCACATGAGGGCTCTTCAGTGGTGCCTCCGAAGGCAGTGGTCTCAACACAGAGGGGATCTAGAGGGTACTGTCAAGATCTCCAGAGATGCTGCTGTGGATTTGAAGTGGTGGATTGTAAGCAACAATCTTTCGCAAGGAAAGCCGTTCCAGCATTCACCACCAGTGGCCACAGTCATAACGGATGCTTCCACTCTAGGGTGGGGAGCTCATCTGGGGGATCTGGAAATCAAAGGTCTTTGGTCTCCAGAGGAACAGATTTTTCACATCAATCTGTTAGAATTACGGGCTGTACGTCTGGCTCTCAAGGCCTTCCTCCCTTCCCTTCGTGGTCAGTCGGTACAGGTCCTAACGGACAATACTACCACGATGTGGTACATAAACAAGCAGGGAGGAGTGGGGTCGTACCTTCTCTGCAGAGAAGCTCTTTGACTATGGTCCTGGGCAAAGGACCATCGGATTTGCTTGATAGCAAACCATCTGGCCGGAGTTTTGAACGTGCGTGTGGACAGTCTCAGTCGCCACTTCTCGGCAGACCACGAGTGGCGTCTCCATCCAGATCAAGTCCGTTTGATCTTCCAGAGGTGGGGGTTTCCTCGGGTAGATCTGTTCGCCACTCGAGAGAACGCGCATTGTCCGTTGTTCTGCAGCCTTCAGTATCCGATGCAGGAAGCGTTGGGGGACGCGTTTCAAATGACCTGGTGCGGCCAGTTGCTTTACGCGTTTCCTCCCATACCCTTGATTCCTCGAGTATTGAGGAAGATTCGCCAAGACCGGGCTCTAGTAATCTTAATAGCTCCGGATTGGCCAAGGAGGGTGTGGTACTCCGACCTTCTCCAACTCTCAATGTGCCCGCCGCTCCGTCTCCCTTTCAGGGCAGACCTCCTCTCGCAGTCGCAGGGGCAGGTTCTACACCCCAACCTCCAGAGTCTGCACCTACATGCCTGGAGATTGAACGGGGCAACCTGAGTTCCTTCTCTCTCCCGCCTGAGGTAGTGGATGTTATATTAGCGGCCAGGCGACACTCCACTAAATCTATCTACGCTAATAGGTGGTCTAAATTTGTTGCGTGGTGTGGAGAGAGGCAGATTGATCCTTTGCCTGCTCATCTATCGGACGTTTTGTCTTTTGCTCTATCTCTGGCGCAGAAAGGTTGTGCAGTGGCTACCATTAAAGGTTATTTATCGGCCTTGTCAGCCTTCTTATGTCTTCCAGACCAACCATCTTTATTTAAATCCCCTATTGTTATCAGATTTTTGAAAGGTCTTCTAAATCAATATCCTCCAAAGCCATTCGTTATGCCGCAATGGGATTTGTCCTTAGTCCTGACTTTCCTTATGGGGTCCCCTTTTGAACCTATGCATTCTTGCCCCTTGAGGTATTTGGTTTTAAAAACAGTCTTCCTGATAGCTATAACATCAGCAAGGAGAGTGAGTGAGTTGCAGGCCTTATCAGTAAAACCCCCTTATACAACTTTTTATGGGGATAAGGTGGTGTTGAGGACCAAGGCTGCTTTCCTCCCGAAGGTTGTTTCACCCTTCCATTTGGCTCAGGCAATTACTTTGTCCACGTTCTATCCTCCGCCTCATCCTTCCAAAGAGGAAGAAAGACTGCACCGTCTGGACCCAAAGAGAGCGTTGAGCTTCTTTATCGATAGAACAAAGGATTTCAGGCTGGAGGATCAGCTGTTTATTGGATACGTGGGCAAGAGGAGAGGAAAGGCAGTCCACAAGAGAACACTATCCAGGTGGGTTGTTCTTTGCATTAAAACCTGTTACTGTTTGGCAAAGAAGGATCCTCCTGAGGGCATTAGAGCTCATTCCACCAGAGCTAAGTCGGCCACTTCGGCCTTGGCCAGAGGTGTTCCTGTGGTCGACATCTGCAAGGCCGCAACTTGGTCGTCCCTTCACACTTTTGCAAAACATTACTGTTTGGATTCTGAGGTTAGAAGGGACGGCCATTTTGCACGGTCAGTGCTGCAGGATTTCTTGGTTTGACCATTTAGGCACCCACCGCCGGGCGTGGTACTGCTTTGGGACTCTATTCATGAGGTGAGGAATCCACAGGTAGTTGTATCCATCAGAAGAACGAGTTACTTACCTTCGGTAACGACTTTTCTGGTGGATACATTAGCTACCTGTGGATTCCTCACGGTCCCACCCGCCTCCCCGTTGCCTTTCTGGTCTTACCAAGTAATCCTTGAGTGCGCTCCTCTTGGTCTTTGAGGGTGCAATAGATGTATATATAATATATTTATATATATATATGTATATATGTATATATCTTTGTGTATATACTTGGTGTGTGTATATATTTTAAAAGAGAGAGTTTTATATATATATATATATATATGTACATAAAAAGATTTACAGTTATTCATACAATGTGGTGTATTTTTACAATATAATGGATGTTGCCTTGCTCTTTCATTGCATTGCCTGGTTGTTCTCATGCACGTAAAAAATGATTGGTACTGACGTCCGCACGTCGTCGAGGACCTCTTATTGCCTGTATGACGTCAGACGGCGTCGCGTGGGCGACAGTGACGTCCTCGTCGACGTGCAGAGACTAGTAAGAAGATTTCCGTCGAATGCTGGCGCCATGGGAGTATTCATGAGGTGAGGAATCCACAGGTAGCTAATGTATCCACCAGAAAAGTCGTTACCGAAGGTAAGTAACTCGTTCTTTTCTGCAGATGTACAGTCCACATTGTTGGATCTCCCGTTTGATGGGGACAAACTGTTTGGAGCCAAGGCTGATTCGGCCTTGGAACGTTTTAAGGAAAGCAGGGCCACGGCTAAGTCGTTAGGGCTCCAAGCTCCTTCTTCCACGGCCTCTTCCAGATTTTTCAGGAGGTTTCGTGGATTTGGGCGTGGCTCTTCCTCCTCTTCCTTTCGGGGAAGATATCAGCAACCTGCCTCTTCCCATCCCTATAGATCTTTCAGGGGGAGAGGTAGGGTCCGCACCAGAGGAGCCTCTCAGCAGCACTCTGCCTCTTCCTCATCCTCTGGCGGGGTGCAGCAGGGGAAGCAGCCTTAGGCTTCCACCATTTCCCACTCACTCCTCTCCTGTAGGGGGAAGATTACAGCATTTTCTCACCAAATGGAAGACTGTTACAACGGACACTTGGGTTCTCAGTATTGTGGGAAAAGGCTACACCCTTCCCTTTCGGGAGTTCCCGCCCCTCATCCCGCCCCGCCCTTCTTATTGTTCAGAAGAACACCTCCTGTTGCTAGAACAGGAGGTACAAGCCCTCCTTTCCAAGGGCGCGGTGGAGTTGGTCCCAGAGCAGGAAAGGGGTCGAGGATGTTACTCAAGGTATTTCCTGATTCCCAAGAAGGATGGTCGTTTGAGACCAATTCTGGACCTGAGGATCTTGAATTGGTTCCTCAAGCAGGAAAAATTCAAGATGCTGACCCTAGCACAGGTGCTTTTGGCGTTGAACAAGGAAGACTGGATGGTGTCTGTCGACTTGCAGGATGCTTACTTTCATATCCCGATACTCAAGTCACACAGGAAGTATCTCCGGTTTGTGGTGGGATCGCAGCACTATCAGTTTGCGGTCCTTCCGTTTGGTCTTACTTCAGCACCTCGAGTCTTCACGAAGGTGATGTCGGTGGTTGCGGCAGAACTCAGAAGGAAGGGGATAGCAGTATTCCCTTACTTGGACGACTGGTTGATCAAAGCCAAGTCCCCGGAGCTTGTGTCGCATCATCTGCAGTCAACAACCCAGTTGTTGTTCGACCTGGGTTTATCGGTGAACGAGCCCAAATCTCACCTAGAGCCCTCTCAGCGCCTCCTGTTCATAGGGGCAGTACTGGATACAACATTGGGTCGGGCCTTTCCTCCGCCTCAGCGGATTCAAGATATTCAGGATTTGGTTCCAATGTTTCAAAATGGAGCGGTAGTTCTAGTTCTCAAGGTCCTTCGTCTGCTCGGTCTTTTTGCCTCCTGCATTCTGTTGGTCACGCATGCTCGCTGGCACATGAGGGCTCTTCAGTGGTGCCTCCGAAGGCAGTGGTCTCAACACAAAGGGGATCTAGAGGGTACTGTCAAGATCTCCAGAGATGCTGCTGTGGATTTGAGATGGTGGATTGCAAGCAACAATCTTTCACAAGGAAAGCCGTTCCAGCAGTCGCCACCAGTGGCCACAGTCATAACGGATGCTTCCACTCTAGGGTGGGGAGCTCATCTGGGTGATCTGGAGATCAAAGGTCTTTGGTCTCCAGAGGAACAGGTGTTTCACATCAATCTGTTAGAGTTACGGGCTGTACGTCTGGCTCTCAAGGCCTTCCTCCCTTCCCTTCGTGGTCAGTCGGTACAGGTCCTAACGGACAATACTACCACGATGTGGTACATAAACAAGCAGGGAGGAGTGGGGTCGTACCTTCTCTGCAGAGAAGCTCTTCGACTATGGTCCTGGGCAAAGGACCATCAGATTTGCTTGATAGCAAACCATCTGGCCGGAGTCTTGAACGTGCGTGCGGACAGTCTCAGTCGCCATTTCTCGGCAGACCACGAGTGGCGTCTCCATCCAGATCAAGTCCGTTTAATCTTCCAGAGGTGGGGATTTCCTCGGGTAGATCTGTTTGCCACTCGAGAGAACGCGCATTGTCCGTTGTTCTGCAGCCTCCAGTATCCGATGCAGGGAGCGTTGGGGGACGCGTTTCAAATAACCTGGTGCGGCCAGTTGCTTTACGCGTTTCCTCCCATACCCTTGATTCCTCGAGTATTGAGGAAGATTCGCCAGGACCGGGCTCTAGTCATCCTAATAGCTCCGGATTGGCCAGGAGGGTATGGTACTCCGACCCTCTCCAACTCTCAATGTGCCCTCCGCTCCGTCTCCCTTTCAGGGCAGACCTCCTCTCGCAGTCGCAGGGGCAGGTTCTACACCCCAACCT
The DNA here is from genome assembly GCF_031143425.1 of Pleurodeles waltl. Classification (NCBI taxonomy): domain Eukaryota; kingdom Metazoa; phylum Chordata; class Amphibia; order Caudata; family Salamandridae; genus Pleurodeles; species Pleurodeles waltl. The sequence continues at coordinate 241,371,724 of NC_090445.1, forward strand.
CCAGAGTCTGCACCTACATGCCTGGAGATTGAACTGGGCAACCTGAGTTCCTTCTCTCTCCCGCCTGAGGTAGTGGATGTTATATTAGCGGCCAGGCGACACTCCACTAAATCTATCTACGCTAATAGGTGGTCTAAATTTGTTGCGTGGTGTGGAGAGAGGCAGATTGATCCTTTGCATTCTCATCTATCGGACGTTTTGTCTTTTGCTCTGTCTCTAGCGCAGAAAGGTTGTGCAGTGGCTACCATTAAGGGTTATTTATCGGCCTTGTCAGCCTTCATATGTCTTCCAGACCAACCATCTTTATTTAAATCCCCTATTGTTATCAGATTCCTGAAAGGTCTTCTAAATAAATATCCTCCAAAGCCATTCGTAATGCCGCAATGGGATTTGTCCTTGGTCCTAACTTTCCTTATGGGGTCCCCTTTTGAACCTATGCATTCTTGCCCCTTAAGGTATTTGGTTTTAAAAACAGTCTTCTTGATAGCTATAACATCAGCAAGGAGAGTGAGTGAGTTGCAGGCCTTATCAGTAAAGCCCCCTTATACAACTTTTTATGGGGATAAGGTGGTGTTGAGGACCAAGGCTGCTTTCCTCCCGAAGGTTGTTTCACCCTTCCATTTGGCTCAGGCAATTACTTTGTCCACGTTCTATCCTCCGCCTCATCCTTCCAAAGAGGAAGAAAGACTGCACCGTCTGGACCCAAAGAGAGCGTTGAGCTTCTTTATTGATAGAACAAAGGATTTCAGGCTGGAGGATCAGCTGTTTATTGGATACGTGGGCAAGAGGAGAGGAAAGGCAGTCCACAAGAGAACACTATCCAGGTGGGTTGTTCTTTGCATTAAAACCTGTTACTCTTTGGCAAAGAAGGATCCTCCTGAGGGCATTAGAGCTCATTCCACTAGAGCTAAGTCGGCCACTTCGGCCTTGGCCAGGGGTGTTCCTGTGGTCGACATCTGCAAGGCCGCAACTTGGTCGTCCCTTCACACTTTTGCAAAACATTACTGTTTGGATTCTGAGGTTAGAAGAGACGGCCATTTTGCACGGTCAGTGCTGCAGGATTTCTTGGTTTGACCATTTAGGCACCCACCGCCGGACGTGGTACTGCTTTGGGACTCTATTCATTAGGTGAGGAATCCACAGGTAGTTGTATCCATCAGAAGAACGAGTTACTTACCTTCGGTAACGACTTTTCTGGTGGATACATTAGCTACCTGTGGATTCCTCACGGTCCCACCCGCCTTCCCGTTGCCTTTCTGGTCTTACCAAGTAATCCTTGAGTGAGCTCCTCTTGGTCTTTGAGGGTGCAATAGATGTTGTATATAATATATTTATATATATGTATATATGTATATATCTTTGTGTATATACTTGATGTGTGTATATATTTTAAAAGAGAGAGTTATTTATATATATATATATATATATATATATATATATATATATATATATATATATATATATAAAAGATTTACAGTTATTCATGCAATGTTGTGTATTTTTACAATATAATGGGATGTTGCCTTGCTCTTTCATTGCATTGCCTGGTTGTTCTCATGCACGTAAAAAATTATTGGTACTGACGTCCGCACGTCGTCGAGGACCTCTTATTGCCTGTATGACGTCAGACGGCGTCGCGTGGGCTAGAGTGACGTCCTCGTCGACGTGCAGAGACTAGTAAGAAGATTTCCGTCGAATGCTGGCGCCATGGAGTATTCATTAGGTGAGGAATCCACAGGTAGCTAATGTATCCACCTGAAAAGTCGTTACCGAAGGTAAGTAACTCGTTCATCTCTTTCATCATAGCTCCCTGATACAAGGGCTGCATGCTTTGTGCTCTTGAATGTCTGATGGTCTAGTTCAAAGTATTCTTTTTGGAGCGCTTTGTTGACAGCAAGTTTAAAACACAAATGTGGGAGAATTTGGTTCCAGAGTGGGAGATTTTGGTTCCAGAGAATATCTGCATTTTTAAGCTCCAATGCACCCGAAACGGCAAACTTCCAGGAGTTTTGGAATGGAAATGTGATCACCAATGGGACTTCTAGCCATATTAAATTCTTCAGAGTACCTTTGTTTGCCCTGTCTGATGAATGCAGATATTTAAGATGGCTGACCTTCTGTGCTAAATGTTGGTTACGCAACATAAATTTCAATCTGATCTGGGCTGCAGAAGTGTGATGATGGAGTTTGAATAATGAGCTAAAAACAGGACTCTGGACCGTGGTTAAGAAAGAGACCAATTTTCCCCAGGGAAACTTCCAGGCCATAGCGTAAAGTTGGAATAAATTTGCTTTTACTATCTTCAGTTGCAGCTCCAAGAAGGGTTGTTTTCAGTGGCGGGTCGCAGGGTGCAAAAAGGGCAGGGAGCCGCGCGGAAGGGGGGGTGGGTAGATATAAAATAAGTTAAATAAGACACAAAAACAAAAAAACAATTACCTCCACTCCTGCGCTGCTCCTCTGCTCCTCCGTCTCGCTGGCGCTACAGGCACAGGCTTCCAGCCTGCCCTGCGGCCAATCCTGACGCTGCTCAAAGCAGTGTCAGGATTGGATAGGAGCTTCCAGCCAGGGCACTTCCAGGCAGACTGGGAGCCTGTGCAGGATCTCTCCAGCCCAGCAACCGTGTTGCTGGGCTGGAGAGAGTCCTGTGCGCATGTGTGTTTGGCCGGCCCGAGACGGCCAGCCAAACATACATGTGGAGTGAGGGGGAGTGCTGTGCACTCCCCCTCAGTACACGTCACTGCTGTGACCCCCCATTTCAAACTAAACGATAATAAACATAGTTTATTATCATTTTCTTTGAAAGGTTTTGCAGCTGCTGCTGCTGGCGGGAGGAGGGGAGGCGCAACGCTCCTCTGCCGTTATGAAGGAGCCACCCCTGTTTTTCATTCGATTGAAGATGGTATGGAAGGCAAATTTAAGTGATGGGGCTTTCGGTTTTAATGAGTTTAATTGTGTTATGTGTCCACCCTTATTGTCCAGCCAACATCCAGAGTATTTATTTGATTCTACAGTCAGGCTATGATTATTTAGATGACATGTGCCTGTCTTTTCCCTTTTCTGGCCTAAAATGATAAACTTTATCTTTTCGTAGTTCACGGTCATACCATTGGTGCTACTATGCTTCTGTAAGGAGTCAATCAGTCTTTGCAATCCTTTCACAGTTTGGCTTAGGGGAACAACGTCATCTAGAGCAGGGAAGTGATGGGTTGATTTGCTAATTTTGGTACGTAACTGGTTATCAAATCCAATGCGGGTACCAGATCACACATTAGCAGGTTGAATAGGGCTGGGACTTAAACTCACCCCTGCTTAATGCCTTATTCTATTTTTGTGTCGTTGGAAACTGTGCAATTGTTCCCCAGTTTTACTCTGGCTCAAATTTCAGAATAGAGCAATTGAATGCCCCAGAGTTTGGGGTCTGGAATGTCCCATGCCTTGAGTTTTAACTAGAGTAGTTGGCAATTTGCTTGCTCAAAGATCTTACTGTAATCCACAAAGCAGCAGTAGAGCAGCTGTTTATCCTTTATCTGCTGTGCCCCCAGCATCCTGATGGCCACTAGTCTGTGGTGCCAAGCATGGCCTGAAGCCTGTTTGGTTGAAGAGAATCTGTTTTTTCGAGTTGACCCATGCATCCAAATCCTCAAGGAGAAGAGAGGCAAAGTATTTGGCCTCAAAATCTGGAATAGCAATAAGGCAATAACTTTTGGGGCTTACCACCGGACTTTTTTTGTAAATAGGATGCAATATTTCTCCTTGCCAGGATGAGGGGACGGAGTCATTGACGAGGCAAGTTCTGAACAGCCCTTCCATCAATCAAGCCCAGAACTCAGTGTCTTGTTTATAGACCGCGAGGGGATGCCATTGGGTCCAACTGCACCATTGACTCTGCTTCTCTTAATCAAAGTGGCAGTTCTTTTAGCTGTACAAGACAGCAAATAATGGTAGGTTTGTGCTTCAGCAGGCTCTGGTCTTCACGGTTCCTTGGTAAATTTAGAATAGCTAGCTAAGAAGTTGAGGATGTCCAGTTTAGTTTTATAAAGGGTGCTGATGTATGTGGTCCAGCTTTCAGCTGTGATGTTGTTTCCAATTTCATGTAGTTTTCTCACGTGGGTGGGTGAGAAGGGGGCAGAATTAAAGAGGGTTCTGAGAATGCCATTAAATATGTAACGTATTAGGTCATCCACACAAAATTCTACAATTGTTTAGTGGGTTTAGCCTTCTGTTGGTTTAGTCAAGTTTTGAGCAGATCTGTAAACAAATGGGATGGCAATTAACGTTTAATTCACCTATAAAGTTGGTGTTGTTGAATCTGAATGAAATTTAGCAGACATTTAACAAATTAAATCAATCCAAGGGCAAGCAGGCCCTGTGACATCCCCCGCAGCACACATCTGATGTGGATTGGGTGCAAGGCCTCACTGAAGACCGTGTACAGCCTGTATGCATACAGCACAGCACAGGACAGGTGAATTCAGTATATCATTAAAAAAGAAGTTCCCTGAAAACTAAAGTAAACAGTTATGGTTTAGTGAAATTTACCAGTTACCAAGCACACCATAACTCCATTCACATCCTCACTGTTTAGCCAATGGCATGAGAAAAAATAAAAAATAAAATATATATATATATATATATATATATAATAATATGGCCGCCTACAAACAACATATGAGGGGTGCAGGAATCCTAGGTTTCTGTCTAATAGTAGGGGTGAAGTTAAAGTGTTGGGGTGCTAAAGGTAACCTTTGATCTGCTGATAATGTTGCCACATTGTCCTGGATCTGCAGAACACTTAGCATGTTTAGCTCAGGTAAAGGAGGGCAAGAGGATTCTTTTACTGATAACTTTGACACAATTTAATCATGTGGGTTTCAGTGAGATCCCATAAATGAAGGCGGACACAAAGTTAGGTGACATTTTATGGATCTGCACAAAATTGGCAGGCATGTGGCATGTTTAAGTTAATTATGATATGTTGATTGTCGTGGAAACCCACTGAGGGAAAAAATATTTAATTGTTTTTAACTTTTTTTTTTTCTTCTAGTCTTCACTTATGACAAAAGGCAGGAGGTACCATGCGTGTGCCAGTGCTCCAGCCCGAACCCCTTAAGGGGTTAGCCTCTTAAAACAGTCCCCAGCCAACAAATGGAAGAAAAATGAAAACGTGTTCCTTGCCCTTGATTCCTACATGTTGAGCCTTGTTTAATCATAGTACTACAAGTTCATTATTAAGGCAATATAGTGTTAGCACTTAGATAGCAGTGGAGAGGCCAGCTAGGTAGAAGGAGAAGAAAGGTTCGCACATTTTTACTCGTTTCTCCGAACCATTAAGACAATCTAGGTTTCTGATTCTTTTAACCATGTGTAACCAGTCCGTATAGGTGGTGGGGGGGGGGGGGCTTAGATAACCAGTTAACACAGATTTACGTACACAAAATTAATACCATATGGAAAATAAGATGGGCCTGGAGCTTCCCTACTTCGCCCCTTGGACCTTCCCCTACCCCTTCCTCTATGCCAAATATCACCAATGCCAGGCTTACCTTTATTTCTTTTTTCATTATGGCTGAGAAGGTCTTACCTACGTCTTGCCAGAAGGTTTGGCTATCCGTACAACTTTGGCACTCTTTTGCAATGCACATAAACTATGACAGCAAAGTACCATTTAGTTTTCTGTTGGTATATTAAGTTAAGCTCAGTAGAGATATCCCAGGTTTCATGCATATCTGACAATTGTGAAGAAGAGGAGTTAAATTTAGAGAGGATCAAAAAGCTTTAATTTGCTAATATCCCTGGCAACATTTTACAGATTTGCAGGGAATTTGCGACACCAGAATTAGGTTTAAATTGCATACTGCATACCAGGTGGCGGTTTCTGCATGGCAGGTTGGTTACCCACAGAAAATCACTGTGGTTGCTCACGACAAAAGGGTACATTTTGTGCTCGTTAGCTGCTAGGTTGGTTTGTGAAGGACCTGACCTGTGCCAGGTCAGCAGTAGTCAGTCAACCCCTGTGGCATCCGGCTGAAGGGCATGCAAAATGGGTTGGATGGGATATAGGCTACATAATGATACCGGGGTATAATCATTCATCACCCACCCACCACACACCCACTGCATGTATCCACAGCTTATATCCACAAAACCAACAGTAAAACACTTACCTTTCTATATAAAACACAGTTAATATGAAGTTATAGTTAGCTTTGGTCATAACACCTTAATGCATACGTTTAAGCAAAAAATCTGAAGTTAATTTTAAAAACCTCAGTTAAAATGCATTTATAGTTGAGAAATAAACCAAGCCCTCCCCAGAAATTCCATACTTATGGCATGCTATGTAAAGCGTAGCTCACACACATGCCACGGAAACTATACCTGACATATCAAATGCAGCACTTATGACTTAACTATATGTAGAACTCACTGGACTTCACACCACATCTTTAAATTTCAACACATACCTAGACACACAATACTGTATTCATAGTTGAGTGATACTTCAAGTGAATGGTAAGGTGATGGTCATGTCACTAGTGAGGTCATTTCTGAAATCATGTGATACATCAGGATGAGGTGATGAGCACTTCATTTGTTGTGTGACGTATGGTTTGAATAGCAGGTGTGCAATCAATGGTTTGCAGAGCTAACCATAAATAGAAAATGTTATGGAATTTCGGTTCTACTTTGTAGCTATAGTTACTACTCTTGTATTTTAAGTGAATATATTTTTATAAGCAGAAGCTGTGCTTTAGACAGGCCAGACTGTCTTCAGTACACATTCCATATGCTTAAGCTTATCTTCTAGCTGGCAACACAAATCCAAGCATAATGTACTTCACAAGCAAAAACAGTTAAGACAACTTGAGTTTCAAAGGCACCCCAGGATTGGAAAAAGAGTGTTTTTTCTGCTAGTGGGTCTCAAGCATGAGGAAGCGTGTGCTGAGCGGCGTAGATAAAGCTTACTTCTGAGGCACATGCCACTACTGTTTGCTCACTATCATTCAGATGGATCCGAAGTCGAAACACAGAGACTGCTTCAATAGTGTAATTAATAGACAAGGGCTTGTATTTAACGGGAAACATTCAGGATTCGTACATCGAACTCGTAAGTGCCCAGGAACTCCCATTTATCGTATCACATTTTGAAAACGTGTTATATTTTGTGTTTTATAAATCGACCTTAAAGATTAGCCTGTGAAATAGCACGGCGAGCGCTTTGCTGGTGACTGTTGTGAGCTTTTCAAGGACAGCTGATCACTAGCCACATTTTATTCATAGCGCTAAAAACTATGCTCTAGCAATATGGATCAGTCTCTAAAATGTTTGTTTAAAACTCGTGCACAGTTTCACAGACGTTCGCTGTTGACCTTCGACATTGCCATTCTTAAATATAGCAGGTATTTTTAAAGAACACTATTTACGCATGAGATTAGATCTTTACTCTTTTTTGTAAATTGAGTTGTAAACATCGATTAATTGCACTATGGCCTGAGCACCTTTAGTAAGAAACACAAGTACAATCATTCTTTTGCCAAAAATGCAAAATGACCTCTATTTATTTTTTTCCTTTTAAAAAAAAAAATCATTTTTCAGTATTCGCTCGAGTAGAAACAGAAACTTTGAAATTGGTAACTGTGCCGCATCTTCAACAAGAGCTGAAGGCACTTTTTAGGTCGACCGCACAAGCGGTCTGGCCTGTAATAATCTATCTGTGGGCTTTTAACCACACCCACCGCACGCCCATTACTATCACTCGTTCATAGGCTTGCCTTTCAAAAATCCTTTTCGTAAATGCTTTATGTTTGTCACCCCCTTGGGGCAGGTTGGTTACCGCCTTGGCCATGGACCCAGTTACATGGATAATTGCACTTTTGCGGATACGTTTGACTCCGAGCAAACTTCTTTTTCCTTTTGTGTCTCTCCTTCGCGCTCACGGCGGCAATGGCGCTTTGAATCCGCTTGCTTATCAACTGTTTTACTTTATTTTCAATTTATGTGGCAGAAAAGTCCAGTTAGGAATTTACAATGGCTAATAGCTCTTACTCGAGCAAAAGCGAGACCCATTACATTGCAAATGGTTGTTTTGTACTGTGGAGGGTAGCTCCTTAAAGTGCTTTACCGTGCATTGTAATTGGATTTATATAGCGTGTACTCCCCCTGACGAGGAGTGGTTATTTTTAGTTATTGTGAATAGTTATGTGCTCTCTAGAAGAATGGATGCATTTACTCCTCTTTATGATATATTAATTTCACGTAAGAGTGATTATTAATGTGGGGCAAAGTTGTTTCGGGTGAATGGTTGGTGCGATTAATAGGCTGGTGGGCAATGGGTAATGTTAGATTACAGGGATAGATAGGGTTTTAAAGATGAGAGTTTGATCTATGAAATGAGGGATCAGCCAATTGCAGAATTACAATAAGAAGGACTGAGACAGGCAGGCATGAGACTAACAGGAGGCTATTCTCAGAAATATATGCAGAGGACGGAAGATAAAAAGATGGTCACTCTGAAGAAAGAAAGAAGAGGAATCAAGTGAGTAAGTTAAGGTCAATTTTTCTTTTAGGGTTTAGGAGTATAGTGGGCGAAGGCTCTTTGAGTAGGCAAGCAGTTGAAGAATGTACGTTGTAGAAAGAAACAACATTATACATAGTGCTCCATATCCAGGACAGGCAGTACCAGCACACAAAAAAACATACAGGTTTGGACTTAGGGAGCCCCTTCAGCTATTACCACCGGCATTTATTTAAAGTTGCCATTGGCGGGAAACGCTGTTCTTAAAATCCTATATTTTTATGGAAGAATACATGGGGCTTAAAGTAACCCTCTATTGTAAACTCCCCATTGCAATGTCCCCCCTCCCTCTTTCCCCATCCCTCCCAACACCCCCCTACCACCCGCACACACAGAGTCACTTTGTCTCATCCAAACACGTTATTCATTGGCTTTACCAATGCGTTTTTGGTGTAGGCTGGCTGTTCTATCTATTCGGCATATTTTCGTCATTGTTGTTTTTAGTACTACAGGAGTAGGCCGCTGCCCAGCCTGTAGAGGGACGGTGCAGACCAATGAGAAGAGAGCGATCCTCCCAGAGGCGTACCTATCAATGGTGTAGTAGCTTTAATTACACTGGAGCACAGGGATATGAGGTACCCAAATAGCAGTTACTAACCAATAGAGAGAGATAGATGCACCCATTTCCCGTGTTGACCTAAGGAAAATGCCCAGGAAATCCAAGTTTCAGTGCCGATTTCTACAAGTAACTTTAACGTTCAGGGATATTTTTCAGCAGTATATTCCACCAGGTGATACCTATCAAATATGTAATTGGGGAAAACCTGAAGAATTAGTTACTGCATCACAGAATCCAAATTTGGCCGGTTACTCTAGATAATGGCAGAGTAGAAATTCGAAATCCCCAAAATGAGGATTTTAGAGTGTAAAAGATAACATTTTAAAGTCCCGGAACCTGTCAGACTCTACCTGGCAGGCATAGCAAAACAATAATATTTAAAGGTAGAGGCACAGTACAGACTTGTAATGACACATAAAGGCAGGAGAAATACAAAAATTAAAAGCAAGAATAAAGGAGGGGCTAAAGCATCAATAGACTTGCCAGTATCACAGGAATAAATGAATGGGGCAAGAAGCTGAAACAAAAGATGATAGATAAGTGCAGATGCGCTAATGACGGGTAAGAATTAGTACAAATAAAAGAAGGAACTCAGCGAAGACCAGTAACTGAAGACGTCAAGAGAAGTAGAGGCATAATTCCAATTAGTAAAAATAAATAACCAATTAGATAAAATTAAAATTAGAACGAACAGCAGAATTGTAAAGAAGAGTAACTACTTTGAAACTATTTCTAACAGAAACGTTGTATACCAAAGGCCCCTCTACTTTCGGGATGCCGATTTGCATATGCTTATTTGAAAGTGTCAAAAAATTCTTGAGACTAGTGTTTTCAAGAGAACTTTTTTCACAGCCTTGTCTCTTAGTTTCAAAATGGCCATGAGAATATTTGCCAAGTTAAGGGTTATCAAGGCATCTCATTTCTGAATGTAGCAGTACATGAATGCATGTTTCCCTTCCCTGGATCATTAGTTGTGCATTCATTCGACTCTAAGGAATCTAATTTTCTCAGTGAATCGATACACACCTTCTTTGACTAACATACACAGAAAACAGTTCACAGCAGTAGTCTAGAACATAGTTGCAGGGCTCATCCCACTGAAGAAAGAGTGGAGCACATTGGAGACACAATCTTATTTCACCCAGACTCTGAAACCGGTCTACTTTTACATCTTCTTCAACTGATTTCTTGTATTATGTTTGTCCCTTCCACAAAGCTTGAGACGAGACCACAGTAAAGGAGCGTAAGTTGTACGTGGATGTAGTGCAACACCATTTTGTTCAAACATGTGCTGATCTCAAGCCAGCTTTGTCAAAAACTTCACTGGTGTGGGACAATCAGAACCTCCTGTTTGGGAGACCTTTCAAATGTACTGTGACTATCGTGATACGGCTCTGGCTAAATGTATTAATGTAATAAGATGTATCTTATTGGTTGGGTATTCCATTGTTCGTTAAATGGCTTATTTCTCTTCTACAGGGCTATCAGGGGCAGATTCTAGCAGACAGCATGGTGGATATTGACCATATGAGCAAAAGCAGTGAAGTGGGCTCCAGGAATCTTTGCAAAGAAGCAGTGGTGGCTGGCCAAGCTGGGCATTTGGGTCCCCTGTGAGCCACCACTTGATGACTTTAGCCTTTGCACTACTACTTATTTTACTTAGTGGTGTTTGTGAAAACACAAATGTAAGAAACTGGATTATGGTTTGAGGGGGTGAGAATCCACTTCAAAGAATAATCACAATCTTTGTCAGGGTGGACCACAAAAGTCCTTGAATAAACCTGTGGCTAACCCACTGGTTGCTTGGCACAGAAGCAGTCAGGCTTAACTTAGAGGCAATGCTTAAAGTATTCAAACAGCAGTAAAGTAAAAACATGACAAAATAGCCAGAAAAAATCCCAAATCATATTAGAAAAAGTAGAGTACATTTTAATAAGTAAAACAACACCAAAACGACAAAAATCCAGTGAGTAAAAGCTGGGTTATTAGGTTTTTATAGCACCAGAAGGCACAAAGTGCCAAATGTTGGCATTTTGCCGTGCCGGACAGAGACAAAGCCATAAATTCAGGCCAACTGCAATGGTGCTTGGGCCGGAGACTAGACCAGGTTCATTATGCTGGGAGTTGTACCTTCTGTCCTTGGTATGGGGTACGTGGTGTACAATGCAAAGCACTGCACCGTGCTGCATCAAATCATGTGAAGCTGCTGATCAGGAGCTACAAAACAATGTTCTGCATTGCTTTGCATCAGATCTGGTAGAGCCACCAATCAGGAGCAGTGTGGTAGCGCAATGCAGGGCATTGCGTCGCTCTCTGTTGGATCCATTAAGACCTTCATTTAAGCAGGGAAGAGTACACTCTGACTTCAATAGTCCAAGACCTTGAGGGTAGCTCTTGGGGGATCAGGATTCACTCCCACAAAGGCCAGCAAAGGGTCTGGCCAGCTGGAAAACAGGAATGCATCTGGAATCTTGTGGTGTCCCTATTACTACAATAAGAGGTCAGCCAACTGACGCTTGGATTCACTTCTGGGGTCCTGGGTTTCATTTAAGTAGGTCCACTCTTCTTTCTTCAGTCAGACATCAGGGCAAACCTTCTGAATTTTCTCAGGATTAGGAGTATTCTGATTTCAGGTTCTGTGGAGTCCACGTTTAGACCTAGTGCCTGTCTCTGGGTAAGGGATACCCTTTTGTCTAGCTCCAAAACTGATCCTGATTGGTTCTTCCCTTTCCCCAGGCTTTTGCTCCAGCCTGGCTGGTGAAGCAAAGGGCATGCAGGTCCAGGTGTGAGCGGCATCTGCCAGTGACAGGGTAGGCTTCTTCTGGAGTCAGAAAGAGCTGAGTGCAAGCCCCAGGCTACCCTTTAAAGTGCAGTCGGAGCAGGGGCACAGCTCCTCCCCAGTCATCCTGTCAGGGAGACCCTCAAGTCTCCACACTGTGGCCCTTTGTCCACTGTCTGGCCCTAGTACACGTTTCCCACTAGTAATTTACCACACGCGTCCCACCAACATTCCACAGGCAGCTGGCCACTCACAGAAAGGTCACAGAAGCTTTAGGGAGGGAAGGCATGTGTTGCTGCAGATGCACATGCTTAGCAAAATCTTGCCTTCTAGTGTTGGGCTCGGAAGTGGGTAAGTTGTTTTTCTTCAAAGAACGTCTTTCTAGTCCTGATGTAGAGTGACTCCTCCTCTTGCTGGTTATGTGCACTGGCACCTACTCCATTTTGTTAGATTGTTTTCTTTCACCGTTATGTTTGGACATGTGCACCTCTGCTCAGTCTTGGCATTGTTGTTTCCTACTTTAGGAGTTTTTGTTGGTACTGTTTTCGATTGCAGTTAATACCCAATCCTTCTTAGATTGCTCACCAATGTTGGTTTAATCAGGTTGACTCAGTTTGTCCACGGGCCCCTTGGGTCCCTGCCCTTCAGTTCGATACTTCTACTTCAATAACATCGCCACCATTTCTGTTTGGTGATTAAACGGACACCCTCTTGGTTCTTGCCTTCAATGTCATGCAAAGTTTCCACACGCCGATCAACATCAGGTGTGTAACTTGTCCTTTTCTTAGGACCATCGCGAAGACACCTGCAAAGCTTGCATATACTTCCAGTCAAAGAAGATATTGAGAGATCAATGAGTTTGACGACTGATTTGTCTCGGTGCAGCACCAATGACAGACTGAACATCTTTGGATCGGAGGAACTTCAGGGGTAGGCAGCAGATGAGGTCAACTTCTCCCTTGAGGACAGCTCTGAGTACGAGCTTGAGATGCACGACCTCACCCTGGGACAGCCTGTAAGTACAGAACCCCCTCCATCCGGGCCCTAGCGAGCCATCCCCCAGAGCCAAACACCTGCTCAAGACCAATCAAGGTCTTAGATTGGGTCACCACTGCCTTTTAGGCCATGATCAGCACTGAATAGCTGTGTCTGAAACTCCCAGCCCTGCCTTAGTGCCAAAAATGCAGCAGAAGACTCATGCCTCCCAAGTTGACTCGCATACCATCAGAGTCGAGTTGAACATCAGAGCCAAATGCCCAGGCGTCGAAACACCGGTTCAGTGCGGCGGCAAAGCTGACAGTGTTGGAGCCTGGTCACTTGACATTGAAACCCTCAGCACCGTAAGCTGCTTTGGAGCCAAAATCATACTCTATGAAGCAACCAACTGGATCTGAATCTATGGAGCTAGTACTGGAACAACTTCAACAGGTGATAGACTGTAGACAACGGCACCTTGTCATCCACCTAGACCAGTGGTCTCCAAACGTTTTAATGCCGCGGCCCTCTAGTTGAAAAATAAACATCATTGGCCACCCCCCTCAGAATTTGTCACAATTACTTAAAAGATGGCAATGTGTAAATATGTCTGGAACTATTTAAACATTGCTGTTAAGTACTCTTACCTTTTTAAAAATGCAATAACATGCTTCTGATTAAAACAAAGGCCTGTTATCTGTATAATAATGCTGCTTTTGGCCAGAGTCTGATGCCCCTCCTGGGATCACTTGAGGCCCCCCCTAAGGGGCCCTGCCCCCCAGTTTGAAGACCTCTGACCTAGACACTGGTAGTATATTAACAAGTCCTCCATATTCTGCTGCACAGTCAACCAAAAGACAGCATACTTTTGAGGAGGATTTTGACATTCCTATTCCAAGAGAAAGCATAGGAAAAAGACAGACAAGGCTACGAGCCCTGTTCGCCCCACTCCACCACTACCACCTGCTGCACCTCCTTCACCACCTGCACCAGAACAATAGTCCCCTGACGGGTCCATTCATTCTTTTCAGGAGGAAGAGGAGGGAGACCGAGTGGGACACGTACAATTTTGAACCACCCATAGATACAGACCCTGATCTATACCCAGCCAAGCCCTCTTCCCCCAGATGACACCACAAAATACCCTGATGTCATAGGTAGAGCAGCTGCATACCACAAATTTGAGCTCCATACCAACCCTATGGAGAATTATTTTTGTATTCAAAATCCTTTCCTGTAGCTAGCGTTCAGCACAGTATATACTGATGCTTAAGGGGCTGCTCAGAGACACACCAGATATCTTCATAGAACCTGTCAAGGTATGTGTCATAACTCTGAAGGTAGATAAAAAATGTAAAGCATCTCCATCTGACCCCACATATATTAAAAGCCAGCTACCTCCATACTCACTGGTCATTGCTACAGCAACAAAAAGGGCAAACTCACACACATATGAGGAGGCACCACCACCAGATAAGAAAAGTTGTAGGATAAGCGCAGCAGAGAAGAGGATGGCTACACAGTCTGCCAACCAATGGAGAATTGATAACTCCTTTGGATTCCTCTTCCGCTATGATAGAACTCATTGGGATGAGATGGATGCGCTCCAACATCTCCAAGATGAATACAAAAAGAGAGCATACAAGATCACCTCTAAGGCAAGTTTATTGCCAACACCTCAATCTGCTGTGCCTTGGATGCAGCAGCAAGAGCCATTAATTTCAGTGTGCTAATCAGGCATCACACCTGGCTCAGGCTTCAAGCCTGAAGTTCAGCAAAACATACTGGAACTTCCCTTTGATGGCCAACATTTGTTCAGCCCTCAGCTGGACTTCCTGCTTGAAAAAATAAAGACTATGAAATGGCCAAAGCCATGGGACTGTTACAATCATCATCCCAAAGAATCTCCTTTCCCCATTCACCTTATCATGGGGCAGCTAAAACCACCTCCACCTTACCATCCACCTCAGCAAGGAGTTACTAAAGAGGCTGCTACAAGGGCAATAGTTCTAAGGGCAAAGTAAAATATGGCTTCACAAAGCTCTCTGCCTCCACAACAAAGCTCTGACTTGCCCACCAATCCCCATAACCACACAACACCTGGCAAGTGATGATTACAAGGGTTTCTTCCGGCCACGGGGAATATCACCTTCAACCGGTGGATGTTGGATATCATCCATCATGGTTATTGTCTGGAGCTTACTTCCACACCTCCAAACATTCCACCTCGCAAACACAGATTATTGTAAGAACATCAGCAGTTGATCAAGGAGAAAGTTCAGATACTTTTACAAAAAGGAGCCATAGAACTAGTGCCAATTCACTAGCAAGGCACTGGGATCTATTCACTCCACTTTCTGATTCCCAAACAGGACAGGTCCCTGAGATCAGTCTTAGACCTCAGACCCCTATACCAGTACATCCTTTCATAGCATTTTCATATGGTCCCTCTTCAAGATGTCATCCCATTACTACAACAAGGCGACTTCATGGCAGCAACTAACCTGAAAGACGGCTATTTTCACATCTCCATTCACCCGGTGAATCGCTGATATCTCTGGTTCATAATAAACACCCATTTCAAATTCAAGGTGTTATCCTTTGGGGTCGCAGCTGCCCCCCAGGGTCTTCACAAAATGTTTTGCAGTGGTAGCAGCCCACTTGCACAGGCAAAACATTGCAAGAGAGCTTAGTGTGTCAATGGTCGCAAGCAGAGGGTCAATTGCAGGATCTAATGTTGGTCAGCCATCAAGCTTGCCAGTCTCTGTAATGGTGGAATACCAACAATCCTAAAAGGACACCCGTTCCTGGAACCGGTTCCACAAACGGCCATAGCAACGGATGCCTTCCCCATGGTCTGGGGAGTGAATTCACAAGCTTTCACTAACTAGGGACACTGGCTGCTCAGTGAGCAACATCTCCACCTTAATCACCTGGAAGTGCATCTAGTGCTATAAGCCTTTCTTCCTTACCTAATTGGCAAGGTATTCCTCATCAAAACAGACAATATGACTGCCATCTGCTATCTCCAAAAGCAGCGGGGCACCAGTTCCCTTCAGCTCTCTCACCTAGCCCAAACCATATGAAGATAGGCTCTCAGATAAAACATTAATCTTTTAGCAGAGCACCTTCCAGAAATGAACAACGACTATCCTGATCTCGGCAGGAGGTATCAACAAGTCAACAAATGGTGGCTCCACCTACAAGTCCTCCTCCCATGCTTTCTGCATTGGGATCCCCCAGAAATTGATCTTTTTGACATATCAGAAAATGCAAAATGTTGAATCTTCACCTCCAAGTTCCCAATCCCACAGTTCAAGGGCAATACACTATCGTTGAGTTGGTCAGGGATATTTGCTTACGCTTTTTCATCCATCCCACTACTTCCGTTTGTGGTTTGCAAACTTTGGCAGAAATCTCTCAACCTCTTCCTAGTAGCTTCCACATGGGTATGGCAGCTATGGTTCCCTCACTCCTAGAATTATCAGTAGTCCCCCATGAGGTACTGTTGAACAGGCAGGACCTTCTCACACAGAATCATGGAGAAATCAGACACCCAGATCCCTCAAGCTTGCAATCTTGCTCCTGAGGTTTAAGAGAATGGTTATTTAAACCTACCACAACCCTCTATAGACATTCATAAGGAAGCACGAAGACCAACTACCTGCACTTGTTATGCTGCAAAGTGGAAAATATTTGTCCACTACTGTCATCCTAATCAAATCGACCCTTCAAATCCCAATGTTCAGGACATTGTCTGCTGTCTCTTCCATTTACATTCTACTGGTCTAGCTTTTACATCCGTTAGGTTACACCTGGCAGCGGCCGCCGCTTATTTACAAAATAGACAACATACTTTTCTATTCAGGATTCCTGCCATTAAAGCATTCCTAGAAGGCCTTAGTAGAGTTATTCCTCCTAGAGTGCCACCTACCCCTACTTGGAATCTTAATATTGTATTAACAAGATTGATGGGCCCTCCACTCCTGCAACCTCCAGTTTGTATTCTGGAAAGTATAATTTCTAGTTGCAATAACTTAACTCATACTTGTCAGAGAGCATCAGGCATTAACTTTAGAAGAACCTTTCTTCCAGCTACAGAGAGATAGGGTGGTACTACATACTAATTCTAAATTTATTTCAAAGGTGGGTTCCCAGATACACCTTAGTCAGCCTATTGAATTTCCACCATTTTTCCCCAACCAGACCTCATTGCAGAATTGGCTTTACATACTCTAAATTTAAAATGAGCCCTTATGTGTTAGGCTGATAGAACCAAGTAATTTAGAAAAACACAACTACTTTTTGGTGCCTTTTCAAAACCTCACAAAGGATAGGCTATTTCTAAATAGGACATTGAATGTTGGATTGTCAAATACATCCATACATGTCATGCTAAAGCTAAAAGAACTTTATCTATCCTTCCCAGAGCTCACCCCACTCATAAAAAAGGAGCTTCAATGGCCTCTCTAGGAACTGTACCTGACATATGTAAGGCAGCTACATTGTCTACACTACATAAATTTACTAAACATTACTGGGTAGATGTGCTGGCCGATCAGCAAACTAATGTTGGCCAAACAGTTCTACGTACATTATTTCAAACAACTGCAACCCCCACAGGTTAGCCACCGCTTTTTGAGGAGGACTGCTTTTCAGTCTTTGGTAAGCGTGGACATCTTACTATACAATGCTATGCTGCCACTCCATCCTCACCTGCCTTGTGGGAAAACAATCTAACAATGGAGTTAATGTCCATACGAATTACCAGCAAGGGGAGGAGTCACTCTACCTCGTAACTCGAAAGACTTTCTTTGAATAAAAAATCACTTGCACACTTCAGAGTCCAACACTAGATGACAGGATTATGCTAAGCATGTGAATCTACAGCACTACGTGCCGCGAACAGATGCTTACTGGGTAAGTAACATTGTCCTTCCTAAAAGTGGCATTCCCCAAAAATAGTTTAAAATCCAACTTTACTGCTAACAAGGTTCTTAATTGGGATTAAAATGATCAGAAGTATCACCTCTCTAGCTGGTCCCTAATTGAATTTAGCACTTACTAAATGTAGTAAGGTAAACCAGTGTTATTCCACAGGAGGACAACCTTGCCACATTGACTAAGGTTTTTTTTCACATACGTGTCTAACTTTTTAAATACCATGAACCCAGCTACATGAGATGTTAGGGCCTACCTTAGGGGTGACTTGTTAGTAGCAAAAAGGCATTTCACAAATGTACACGAAGACTGCAAAGACATGCCTGTTTTGAAGTGCTGATTTGATGGGAAGCACACTAAGTGCTGCAGCCCAATTGCGGCATTTAATATACAGGTTTAGACACACAGCACCATATGCACAGGACTTATGTGTGAATTAAATGTGACAATTATGAGTATGGCATTTTTAACATGTTTGGAAGGGAATGCACAGCAGTCTTCCCACTGGGTTAGCAGGAGTAAAGTGCACAGAGTCTTAACGCCAACAAAAAGAGGATCAACAAAAATAGGGTCCCTGTGAATGGGGACCCACAGCATTCTCAGTTGATGTAGGTGTGGTGTGGGAGGTATAGTATGTATCGTGCTGCAGTGTTCCGGATGGTCTGGAGTCTTTGTAGGAGTTGTTTAAAGATTCCGACATAGAGAGCATTGTTGTAGTACAGCCGGCTGGAGATAAGTGCGTGTCTGACTGTCCGTCTCATGTTCTGAATCAACCATTTGAAGATTTTTCACAGCATGCTTAGGATGTGGAAGCAGGAGGTGCACAGTGTGTTGACTTAAGCCATCATGTTGAGCTTGTTATCTAAGATGATCCCTAGATTTCTTGTGTGGTCTGTGGGTGTTGGTCCTAGCTCCAACAGCCACCGGGTGGAGTCTAATGGAGAGATCTTCCCATCAAAGCCCAGTACTACCATGTTAAAAATGGGGTCTGTAGTTGGCAGTCAGTTTATACCATGTCGAAGTAGGGACCCTCACTCTAGTCAGGGTAAGGGAGATACCCAGCTCAGATAACCACTGCTTCACCCTCTTGGTAGCTTGGCAAGAGCAGTCAGGCTTATCTCAGAAGCAATGTGTAAAGCATTTGCTCATAACACACAGTAATACACTGAAAACACTACAAAAGAACACCACACCAGTTTTCCAAAAATAGCCAGTATTTATCTTTGTAAAAACAAGACCAAAATGAGAAAAATCCAGCATAGAGTAGCAAAGATATGAATTTTGCAAGAATTACTTAAAAATACAGTTCCTTGAAGTTGATAGCTTCGTCTGGGGATATCACAGTGTCGTGAAGACAAAACTAACACTTCAGGCCGACCACGGGGTCGCAGGCCAGCTACCGTGTCAGGAAGATCCGCAAACAGTACCTTGGAAATGTAGGGCATTGTGATCCTTGCAATGAGATCCGGAGTGCGGCCTCAGCGGGCATCGGTTCCGGAGGTCGGTGCAGGGGTTGTCGGGCCCTTGAAGTCACACGTATTGCAGATCGAACCATAGGCTGATGACAAAGTCAGGAGCGCTGGTGTTGATGACGTCGTGCTGCGGTGAGAAGCTGGACAATGCGATGTGCGGTGCCCACAGGTGACAGTGCAGGCAGCAGCTTGGTGACGGCATCCTGCGATGTCGGTGAGACCAGGGCTGCGCTGCAGGCAGCGCCATCGTTGTTGCTGAAGCGAGGTTGTCGGTAGGCCCAAGGAGCGGTACGACGGGGTCGGGCTCCGTGCTGCATCCACAGTTTGCGGTGCAGACAAGGGTGTCTGTTGACAATGATGAGCCGATGGCGCTGGCGTCGGTGGGCTGGAGCTGGCCCACCGTGCAAAAGGGGCCAGGTCCAACATTCCATCTTGTCAGAGTTGAGCTTCAGGCAGTTGGTTCACATCCAGTCTGCTACTAGAGTCACTAATAACCAAAAGAAGTGAGCCCTCATACCATATCATTCCAGGCCCTCTAAGATCTTTCTCAACAGACTCTCAACCACATATTCTACCCTTAGCTATGAATGTTACCACCATAGGGTGATTTCGTGGGTAGCATCATCACGGGCTTTGAACATCTCCTTCAAGAAGGAAAAGTCCAAGATGCTGACCCTAGCTCAAGAGTTGTTGGCGTTAGAGCTTGGAGACTGGATGGTGTCATTAGACTTTCAGGATACATACTTTCACATCCCTATCCTGCGGTCGCATCAGTTGTACTTGCAGTTTGTGGTGGGTTTTATGCACTACTAATTTGTGGTATTACTCTTTGGTTTGACATTGGCTCCTTAGGTCTTCACAAAGGTGTTGGTTGTGGTAGTGGCGGCCCATCTCAGAAGGTCAGACATTCCTATCTTTCTGTACCTGGATGAATAACTCGTCAAAGCTGTGTTGCCAGAGGTGGCTTTGCACCCTCTGCAGTCAACAACATCCCCGCTGTACGACCTGGGTTTTTCTCTCAACAAGCTCGTCACTGGCCCTCCCGACATAGGTTAGTGCTGAACACCACTCTTCTCCATGCCTTCTGTCCACCTCAGAGAATTACTGACAACCAGGAAGTGGTCCGATCTTTCCAGCAAGTTGCACAAGTTCCAGTTCTGAAGGTCATCAGATTCCTTGGTCTACTGGCCTACTGCATCTCCTAGTCATGCACACAAATTTGCAGACAAGGGCCTTATAGTGGTGCCTCTGCAGGCAGTGGCTACAGTATTGGGAGAGACCTTTCAGACTAATTTGTGACAACTCCCCCAAGCCTCCCCTGAGCTCTACAGTGGAAATGGTATGGTGAGGGAGTGGGCGTAACTGACCTCCGACCATGGCTACGGTAGTGACCGATGCTTCCACCTGGGGAATCTGGAGATTAGAGACATCTAGTACATTAGGACTGCCGGTTATTCAGCTGGAGCTCAATGTCTTCCTCTCCTCCATCCAAGGTTGATTAGTTCAGCAGTTGACGGACAATACGAGAGCGTTTTGCTACGTCAACAACATTCTTTGCCAGGAAGCATTAAGACTATAGTCTTGGACAAACTACCAGGGGATCTGGATACCCACCATTCACGGAGTGGGGTCTCTCTATGGCAGAGGCGATAGCCTGTGTGGGCGCTATCCTGCTGATCAAGAGTGGTGTCTTCTACTGGAGGTAGTCCATGACATAATCACCCAGTGGGGCATTCTTCCGGTGTACCTGTTCACCTCCTCCAAAAATGCTCAATGCCAGCAGTTTAGTGCCAACCAGTTTCCATTGAGGGCGCGTTTCAGTTGAGGTGGAAATTGCAGCTGCATTACGCTTTCCTCCTGCCTCACCCTAATACCCACTTCCCCCAATACCCGTACACTTGATTCCTTGGTTTCCGAGGAAGATATGCCCAGACCAACACCAAGTGATTCTCATCGCTCCGGATTGACAGAGGAGGGTGTGGTATGTTGACTTGCTGCTCTTCTCCACATGTCCCCAGCTGATACTTCCATTAAGGCCTGACTTCCATTAATGCCAGACTTTCTCTCCCAGTTGGGATGGGGGGAGATCAGAGGGGCAGGGTAGTTCTCTTCCCCAATCTCCGAGGCCTCCACGTACATGTTTAGAGATTGAACTGGGACACCTGAGTTCCTTTCAGCTGCCACTAGAGGTGGTGGATATCATCTTGTCAGTGTGCTGCCCCTCCACCAAATCATTACTCAAACAGATACAGCAACTTTGTTGCACAGACAATGACGTGGGCCTCTTGCAGACTAAACTATTACAGATCCTGCAAAATGCACTTCCCTTTATCCAGAGGGGTTGTACGATAAGTACTGTCAAGGGGTATTTGGCCGCATTATCAACCCTCCTCTGCCTGCCAGATCGCACATCTTTGTTTAAATCTGCCTTTGTTATTTTTTTTCCAAGGGGCTGTATCCTCCAACCCCATTTGTTATAGCCCAGTGGGACCTTAATTTGTTTGAGATTTTTCTTATGAGGACTTAGTTTGAGCCCCTCCATAGTTGTCCCTTAAGGACATTGACACTCAAAACTGTATGCTATCACTTCAGCTAAGCACATGAGTGAGTAACAAATGCTTAGTTCCCCAGTTGCCTTTCACCTCCTTTTATGATGATCATTTGGTGTTGCAAACTAGAGCTGCTTTCCTGATCAGAGTGTTGACCCCTTTACACCTGTGTCAGTCCATTACCCTTCCATCTTTTTACCCGAACCCCCTCCCACTAAGGAGGAGGAGCTGTTGCATAGATTGTATCCTAGGCAGCAGACAACTACTATCTAAATTACAAGGACATATAGCTGGATGACCAGCTGTTCGTACGATACTGTGGTGCCGAACAAAGCTAAAGCTGTGTAGAAAATAACCTTTTGGGGATAGCTTTGTGCTACTCTTTGGTCAAGAAAGGCCTTCCAGAATGGATCACAGCCCATTCCACAAGGGGACAAATCCACCAATTCTGCCCTTGCCAAAGGAGTTTCTATCACCAAGATTTCCAAGCAAGCAAGCAGCAAGGGCATAACTACACACCTTTGCTGATCATTGCCACCTGAATTCCAAGGTGCGTAGGAATGGTCACTTTGACATATCTGTTTTGCTTTATTTCCTTTTTTAACCATCCACGATCAACCCTTATCCTAGGGAAGGGTATTAATCTGAAATCTGCTTTACAGATGAGGGATTTGCAAGTAAAAGTATTCATCAAAAATAAACGTTACTTGCCTGTGGTAACAATCTTTCTGGTGGCTACTCCCTCTACCTGCAGATTCCTCACTGACCTGTCTTGTCTTCCCTTTTGAGCAATGCATTATAGGGAAAGTTAATTAGTTCCCACTTTGTTTTTTTACTGCAATTCTGTATTGATTTTACTGCAATACTACATTGATTTCAAGATGGTCTGCTCATATGAACGCTGGGAAAAAATGAATGGGAGCGGTCAATTAGCTGTGTTGGGCATTATATGGCTCTGGGGATGTCACTGGACTTTACTTCCAGATTTGTCTCAAGCCAGTGCCCCCTACCAGCAATGTGCACGTTTTGAGGTTTTGCAGAGCCAGCCTGGGCTTGTTCTATAGGTGAGGAATCTACAGGTAGATAGAGTATCCACCAGAAAGATCTTTAACACTGGTAAGTAACTTTTTCATATCGTGCGCATCTGCATATCTGATTTATGCCAAGGCATAAAGTCCAAAAACAAGAATGATAGGCGTTACATTTGTGCAGTAAAGTAAAATCACATTGAGGAGTTCTCATGACTGTTAGGAGAGTTGTTTCCTTGTGTAAAGTAATTGTAATATGGAATCTGTAAGGCAGTGTTTTTCTAAAGTAATTTTTGTTTTACTGTGATGATCAATTGGAAATGTTACCTTTGCAGTGTTGTAAGATGTGTGCGGGCACCTGTGTTTTGGATCATATGCACAAGGATATACACTTCTCTCTAAATTGGTGGTAAGCAGTCCACTGTTCTGTATTCCATTAATGAGAACTAAACTGACAGATACAAATTGATCAATGCTTTCTGTGTATTTGGTAGCCCTTTCACCCAGATGACATTAATAATTATGATGAGACCTAAGGCAATTTAATTTTACTTCTTCTAGGACGTGAATTACTGTTTTCACAATATATCTTCCTCTACTTTTCCTTTGTATTATCTATCTTTTCTCACCTTGCAAGAATACATTTGCATCCATATTCACAACTTTTGCGTGTACCCCATAGTTACTATGCCACTATCATGCTTGCTCATATTTGCTGTACTTCTTTTCTTATACTATATTTTTTTTGTTACGTTAATATTGGTATTTACTGCCTTGAGAATGGCCCAAGCATACAGCATCAGGCAGCGAAACGTGCAGGCAGCAAAGTCTTGATTTGGCAACATATCTTTGAGATTTTTGACTTCTTGTCGCCTGACAGTACTGACACCCTGTTTTGATAATTAAACTTACTAATTAATCAAACTGTGCAATCTTGGAACAATCAAACCTAATTAGAGTTACTGCTGCAAATTTTAACTACATTTGGATATCCTTTTTCACTTCATCTATGAATTTGAACTTATTAGTGGGATAAAGAGACCTCCACTGTAAACAGATATTATTTTCACTTAATGAAGGTATGACATGAACATTTCTGATGACTGATTCTGCCTGCAGGTTCCTCACCTCTTGCATACCCCCTAGATGCCAGATTTGTCTAAAAATGCTTCTACATAGCTCTTCCCCAACGGTAGTGGTCACCTGGCTCCATTCGATGCCTGAAGTGACATTCCTGTGATGTTGCCAAACCCCATAAAGCATCCCTACTGTGGTGCCAATGTCAGTTACTTTTTCTGCGCCTTTGATGGGGCTCGTTTCTTATCACAAAACATTTTTTTTTCTTTTATACAAAAAGTATAATGAGTATGTCCCTTCGTAAATCTTTGGGGTTTAAACCCGGCCCGACTGTGAAGGACAAATGCCAATAACTGACCTCCATTCTATCTTTCTATGGTGTTTGGGTTCCGATGACAATTTCCTGTCCTGTGAGTCAAGTCAGAGCATGTAGCCTAAGGGCCATCCAAGAGCAGGAGTCCAAGCCTTATGGGTTCATGCCGGTATTTCCTTTATTCCCTTTATTCCCTTTTACTTCCACAAACGACAGTGCCAGTGCACCACACGCTGTTGTTTTATTTTTTATGCATTTTATGTTTTTGTACAATTATGGACATCAGGCAGAACATGGACTTATTATCGAATTTACACGAATGTACTGACAGAGTGTTATTGCATTTGAAATTAATTTTCGATTAAATATTTAAGTGTGTTTTCCTGGCTCTTGTTAATTAGGCCTTAATTTAGACCCATGCACCATCTAGTTAAAAATGTATATCTCTTCCTGCGTGTATATTGGTAATCATTTCTGCAGCACACAGTCAAGACACTGAGACAGAACTTTCCTGATGACTTTCCAATGGTACTATGGATGCTGTCCGTTTCTTTACTGATTTTGATGCTCACTTGAGATGCAGAAATGTTCTGGATTGCACATTATTTTGTAATGCCCTATTCTGACCTCATGCTTTTGCATTTATTTTCTCTGTACCATACCTATTAAAGTTTTGTAATAAAGCTTTTAAAATGTATTCTTGATCTAGAATTCAATCATTGAGTGGATCCTCACTTAATTGATTGTATTTTGATATGCTGTTGGGGTACCTCATCTCTGGTATACATTGCTTCATTAAATTGAGGTTTAACCCCATCTCTAATTCATCATCTCATGGGTGAGTTATTGAGGTAATATTTTGGGGTGTACAAATTTAGAGGTTTCCTGTGCCCATACAGCTTCGCACAAGATCTTCCACACTGACGCGGACGATTCTAGCTCCTGCCTCAGTGCCAGCTGCTGTTATATCCCGGCATCACTGGCAACATCACTGGCGCCGGTGACAACCTCCAGTTCACAGTCCAGAAGAGAGGCACAACACTTAGTGGGTTATTGAAAGAACAACAGTGCTTCCTGAATGACCAGGAGGATCCTTCGGAGTCTATGTGGGAATTCAAGGCCCTAGCTGAGGCTAGCAGTATTAACACTTTCCCAGAACTGGAATTTGTGGACTCATCTGGGCTCCTCTCTCCTGGTGTATCCCTCCTCCATTATTTCATTATTTGCAAGACAGCTGTTGTTTTGGAGATTCTCTTGAAGAAGCTGTTAAAGGTTCTTCAACCTTCCATTCACATCTGTGAGCTACTTCTCCCATTTAATGAAGCTCTGCTGGATCCTGTGCTATTAACACAGACCAAACCGTGTTTGATTCCTCCGGTCAACCGTACTATTTCCAAAACATATTGTCCTGCCCCCATTGACTCCTAATTCTTATCACAACACCTTTCCCAGGAGAGCCGGGTCATCCAAACTTCATCCTTAACCACACTCCTGCGGATAGGAAGTCGAAAAAGATAGAAGCTTGGCCCAAAAAGATCTTTGCAGCTGGGAGTCTAGCCCTCAAGTCCGTAAATGCCACATGCTTATTTGAACTTTAGTTTATGCCCTCTGGGATATCGCTGGCACACTGGAAGAGGCCTCAACTTCCAAACACTCCAAGCTGCTCTCACACAGCAACAAGCTCAAAACCTCATCTTGCAGCAATACAAAGGTCGTGGAAAGGGGTGGAGCTGGCCAACCCTCAAACTACTACTCTCTGCTCCTATTCCTCCTCTGCCACTGAAGGGAAGGAGCTCTGGTTTTCCTTTGTCTGCCCATTTAATGTTGGTGGGATCATGGGTGTCCCTTTTTCTAAAGGCAGAAGGGCTGTAACTTTGGTCCATAGTGTTCTTTAAATCGTGGAAAAGAGTATACCCTACCCTTTCAACAGTTTCACTCCTACAGCAGGGGGTGGGGTGGTAGCCTTGCTTTTCAAGGGTGTCATAGAGTTAGTATCGGAGCAAGGATACTGTTTCCGATACTTTCTTGTTCCAAACAAGAATGGTGGTCTTCGTTACTATTCTAGTCCTCAGGGTCTTGAATCTCTTCCTTTGGAAAGATAATTTAAAGATGCTGTCCCTTGCCCAGGTTCTTTAGGCACTTGAAATTGGAGACTGTATGGTGTCACTCGACTTACCGGATGATATTTCAGCATTCTTACCCTAGAGTCCCACAGGAAGCACCTGTGGTTTGTTGTGGGTTTATTCACTCTTAATTTGTGGTCCTTCCTTTTGATCTAACGTCAGCACCATGGGTATACACAAAAGTGATGACTGTTATGGCAGGCCATCTTGGGAATCCGAGAGATACCACTGTTTCCCTACTGGGACGACTGGCTTCTGAAAACCAGGACCCCAGAGATGGTGCTGTCAGATCTGTATTCAACTTCCTTGGGCCAAGCCTTTCCACCAGAGCAGAGCTTGGAAAAATCATACTTTTCTCCCTTGATTCGAGGAAGGTGCTCAGATTTTGGTCCTGTGTCCTTCGCCTGATAGATCAGCTGGCTTCTTGCATTCATCTGGTCCTGCACACTCACTGGCACATGAGGGCTCTCCAATGGTGTCTTCACAGGCCGCGGTTTGAGCACAGGGGCTACCTCACAGGTTGCGTTGTGTTTTTCAGGGACACTTCAGCAGGGCTTATCTAGTTGGGTTCGGAGAATAACTTTTTTAGAGAGAGGCTCTTCCTGCTGCCTCAGGTCATGGCCATGGTAGTGACAGATACATCCTTTCTAGGGTGGGGTGCTGACTAGTGGCGCTGGAGATCAGAGGCCTCTTTTCTCTTAATTGTTAGAGATTCCACATAAGTCTGCTCAAACTGAGGGTGATTTGCTTTGCCCTCAGAGCATTTCAGCCTTCCCTTCACGGTTGGTAGGTCCAAATCTTTACAGGTAATACGGTCACAATGTGATCTCCACAAAAAAGTGGGAATAGGGGCTCAATCTCTCTGTCTAGAAGCACGGAGGCTCTAGTCCTGGCCACGCAAAGGCAGAATGGTGACAAAGCATTTGGAAGGCTCACTGAACTGAGTACCAACTACCTTTGTCGGCATCATCTTGCCAATCACAAGTGGTGTCTCCACCCAGAGTTGGTACAGACTATCTTCACTCATTGGGGAGTGCCTCAGGTGGTCTCTTTGCCACTCCTTCCAATTCGCATTGACCAAAGTTCTGTACCCTCCAGTGTCCGAGGCAAGGAGCATTTGGGAATGCATTTAAGTTGAAGTGGAACCTTCCTCTCCATAACCGGGTCATTCCCATACCCTTGATTCCTGGAGTTATAAGGAAGATTCGCCAAGACTAGACCAAAGTCATTTTAGTGAACCCGAATTGGCTGAGAAAGATGCTGTACGCAGACCTTTTCAATGTTAGTCTCAGGGTGACCCTTCCTTCCCAGTCTAAGGGGCAAGTTCACCCACACAGTCCGAGCCTACACCTTCATGCGTGGAGATTGAGCAGGGACACTTGAATGCATTTTGCCTTCTTGAGGATGTTGTGGATGTGATCTTATATAGCCACCTAGACTGTTTATTCCGGGAGGTGACGTAGGTTTGTCGCTTGGTGCACAGACCATGGAGATGACCCTTTAAAAGTGTGTCTGTTGGACATCCTTAAGTTTGCACTTTGTTTTTGGCACAGGGAGGCTAGATCTGAAAAGGTCAGTGAACTTCCACATCAACCGAACCAAAGACAAGCTGTTCATCTGCTACGCAAGCAGCAGGTAATATAAAACATTACAAAACCTTATCACAGTGGATTATCTTGTGCATTATCCTGGATATGGGTATTGCTTTAGAATCTACTCGAGAGGTGAGGAATATGCAGGTAGAAGTGTCCATCAGAAGGAAAGTTACCTTAGGTGATGATTTCTAGTGGCTAGTCTGCTACCTGCAACTTCCTCACTGATCGCTCAGACCTCCCAGTTTTGATGGATGGTTATGAACCTATAAATTACGGTTCCAAAAAGTTTTCTGTTACTGCATTACATACTGAGGGAAAGAAGCGGGCCTTTCGTACGATACAAAGGTGAACCTTGGTAGGGACGCCCAACATTTTTGAAGACATATCAGGCACCAAAGGAAAGGCAAGGAAAGTCAGGCCCAATGACATTTCAGCAGCTGAAGAAAAGGAAGTCCAGAGGCCATCTTCTTTTGAGAGGTGAGACATTGAGGAGTAGGTTAAGTCCCCCAAGCCCCAAGTTGAACTGGAAATGGCACAAACCTTAAGCACCTCCAGCCGAGATGCCTCTGACTTGTGAGGCTGGGCTGATACTTGAAAAGACTCTGACCAGTGGTGCCAAACCATGCTGCCTTTTGGCACCACCTTGCCCCTCAAGCTCTGGCAAGCCAATTGCAACCAGCCCTGGAACCAGCTACAAATCATCCTGGCCACTGAGATCGAATGCCCTAGAGGGGTCCTTTTTTGAAAGGTTGTCAGAGGGCCTCAGTGAAAAGCAGAGAAACCTCTTCATTCACCTGGACGCAAGCAAAATCTTGGCATAACCTCAGGCTCCAGAATTTATCCACATTCCAGAGTACCAGTTTGCTTCGAAGAGAAGCCAGCTCTCCTTTGTAGAGAAACCACTAGCCAAGTCTTCTATGCCTCCGAGATCCAAAGGGGTAGGAAATTCTGCTACCAACCCTACACTGTTCCTACCTTTGCCATCTAGACCACCTTCACCACCACCACTCCCCCCAACACTCTTCTCCACGTGAGTGACTCATCACAGACTCCAAACCAGGCAGCCCCTGATACATGCAGGACCTCTAGGATGAGGTCTGCAGACCCTTGGACTGGGATGGTCTTTAGGGAGACTGTGTGGTAGACCCCAAAATGACTCAGATCTGTCCCTTCCAGATCATACCACGGCCTGCTTAGCATGCACTGTTACAAAAAGGCTGCACAACACCACCAGATAAAGCTCCACACCATGTAAGATGAGGATGACTTCCTGGTTGAAACCCTGTCTAAAACTGAGCATGGTGTATATAATAAGTGATGATAATTTCCTTGTGCTGATGAAATCCAGGTTGGTTACTCCATGTGTAGAAAAGAAGTATATGCGTTCCCCTAATGACAATCAGCTGTACAGCCACAAGGGGTATTAACAGCAGAATCTTACTCCACCGGCATGCTTGGCTTAAGGTGTCAGGGTTCAGGCCTAATTGTCCCTCTGGATGACAAGCATCTGTTCTACTACCCTCCGTGGTGGAGTAGATGCCCGAAAAAGTCGAAAAGGAAATGGACACTGCCCAATCCATGGCTACCCTATAGTCCCAAGTCTGCATTTCATATAGCAGCAAACTAGGGGAGGGGCCTAGCCAAGGAATTTAGGTCAAACAATACCAGCAATCCTTTCTGAACCCCCAGCTGACGAAAACCTTCCACGGGGGCCATAGGAGAAACAGACAGAAAAGTGCAGAGGTAGCTCCCCAAGGGACATCTCCAGTAGAGAGCTGTGACTCACCTTCTCTTTTGCCCAACCACATTACATGGGGGAAGATTGAAGTACTAGCTTGCTCTCTGGGAGAACATCACCTTTAACCAGTGGGTCTTTTCCACTGTGTGTGAGGGTACTGCCTCAAATTCCACTCAGCCCCTCCCAACACCTCAACCTGCCTTCTCGTTCTAGGTTGGATCCTAAAAAAGGATGCCATAGAACCAATATACAAACACCAGGCAGAGGTGTAGTATCTCTATTTTTTTATTTAAAAAAGACGTCTCCCTCCATCTGATCCTCAACCTTTGACCATTGAACAGACTCAGCGTCCCTGAACACTTACACAGTGTCACCTTGCAGGTCTTCATCCCTCTTCTATGCCAAAGCATTCTTAAAAATGTGTACCTGACAATCTGATCTACCCAGTGCCTCACCAGTACCTTCTGTTTGTGATAGGTGGGCGACACTACCAGTACAGGGTTCTGCCCTTTAGAGTCACTACAGCTCTAAGGTTCTGTACAAAGTGCCTAGCGGTAGTGGCAGCATATCTGCGCAGAAATATTTTTTCCTTACTTATACTATTGACTGATCATGAGGAGCAGCAAATGGCAATGCATAGAACAATCTGTATCTCTGCTTCACACCCTAGTCTTCACCATCAGTGTGAAAAGGTTGTACTTCCAACCTCAACAGGTTCAGCCCCTCTGCTCCCTTCAAAATAGGGAAAAAAGCAAAGTGTACCCCAACAAAAAGAGGGTGATGGCATGCCTACAGCTGGTACAACTTTTTTCCAAACATACCGTCCCAATACTATTTGAACTGTAATGAAACTGTTGGAAATGATGGCTTCATGCATAACGATAGTACCATGTGCAAGGTTACACTTGCATCCATTACATGAGTGCCTCTAACAGCTGTAGGCAAAAGTAGAAGGACATTGGGAGGAAAAAGTGTTGTAGCGACCAGAGTTCAGCACTTTGTTTTGGTGGAATGGCAACAACCTGTTGCTTGACAGGCCCTTTCTAGACCTCCTTCCAAAGGTGACCATCACCACTGATACAGCTCGTGTGGGGTGGGAAGCTAGCCTCTTCCAACTGACTATCCATGCCACTTGGACCCCCCCAACGCCAAGACATCCACATAAACTAACTGGAGCATCTAGCCATCACCCTAGCCCTCAACGCATTTCTGACACTTGGGGGGAAGGGTACTGTTATAGAAAGACAACATGACAGCCATGTTTTACATACAGAAGCAGGGATGCACCCACTCTCCCCAACTCTCTGCACTCTCTCAGGAAATGTGGCATTTGATGACGTACAGCGTCATCTGTCTGCTTGTGCAGCATTTGCCTGGAACGAACAACATTGAGCAGGACCCATCAACAAGTTGAGCCTGAAATCCACCATCAGGTTCTTCACAGTTACTTTCTGAGATTGTGGACTCTCATAATAAATCTGTTAAAATGGAAAGTGCCACAACTTCGCCTCCACATACCTGTGCCCTCAGTCCGTGGGCAGTGCACTATTAATCAAATGGTTAGGGATATTTGCAGTGCTTTTTCGCCTCTCCCCACATCCTATACCTGGTGAGGAAAAATAGGAGACACAAGTCCATGACCCTCATCCTAGTGGCTCCAACCTAGGCAAGATAGTTCTGATATTTGATGTTCCTGGAGATGTCTGAGCAGCTCCTCTTGAGTCTGGACCTTCTCACTTAGCACCAGGCTCGGCACCCAGATCTCAAACAGTAGAACCTTGTGATTTGGCCCCTGAGTTCCTTGAGTTCATCTCTGAAACCTTCCACAGAAATGCATGGCTATCATATGGGAAGTGTAAAAAGTCCACTACAAGTGATTCATGCATTGCTGCATCTTAAACACTTAGTAAGACCCATTAACACTTTCAGTGCAAAAGGTTGTTTATTACCTCCTGCACCTCTACAAAGCAGGCCTTGTTTGCACTTCCATCTGCTTAATAATTCACTACAGTTGCACATTATATTTTGAACCAACAACATTCATCTCTTTTTAAGTTCCCAGTAATTAAGGCTTTAATGAAGGTTCTACCCAACGACAGCCTCTACACCTTACTCCCAAAGACACCCTCTGCTCCTGTGTGGAACCTGATTGTGGTCCTCATGTGACTTATTAGTCCTCTCTTTGAGTTCTTTCACTGTGGTGACCTACAGCTTGTCTTGGAAGGTGGTGTTCCTAGTTGGAGTCTCCTCCATCAGAGGTTTCCAAGCAGTATTGGAACCCTCAATCCAGGTTCATAGAGATAGGTCAGTTCTTCTTACGAACCCTAAATGTCTGCCTAAAGTTGTCTCACCTTTTCTAATGAACCAAACCACTGAGCTCCCTGACTTCTTTCCACAACCAGAGTCAATAGTGGAAAGGTCCCTTCCCACTCTAGATGTTAAGAGGCTGCATTTATGGGGATGCATTTATGCAACTAAGGGGGTCATTCTGACTCCCGCCGGCGGCGGTAACCGCACGCCCGGCGGGAGCCGCCGAATGACCGCAGCGGTCATTCTGAGTTTCCCGCTGGGCTGGCGGGCGACCGCCAGAAGGCCGCCCGCCCGCCCAGCGGGAAACCCCCTTCCACAAGGATGCCGGCTCCGAATGGAGCCGGTGGAGTGGAAGGGGTGCGACGGGTGCAGTTGCACCCATCGCGATTTTCAGTGTCTGCCACGCAGACACTGAAAATCTATGTGGGGCCCTGTTAGGGGGCCCCTGCAGTGCCCATGCCAATGGCATGGGCACTGCAGGGGCCCCACGACACCCGTTCCCGCCAGCCAGGTTCTGGCGGTGAAAACCGCCAGAACCAGGCTGGCGGGAAGGGGGTCGGAATCCCCATGGCGGCGCTGCTTGCAGCGCCGCCGTGGAGGATTCCCTGGGGCAGCAGGAAACCGGCGGGACACCGCCGGTTTCCCGTTTCTGACCGCGGCTGTACCGCCGCGGTCAGAATGCCCCCGGAAGCACCGCCAGCCTGTTGGCGGTGCTTCCGCGGTCGTTGGGCCTGGCGGTCCATGACCGCCAGGGTCAGAATGACCCCCTAAGTGTCTTAGAAAGTCCAATCCGCTTTTTGTAGCCTTCGCCAAACCCCACAGGAGTCGTACCATCTCAAAAGCTGGCATAGCCAGGTGAATGCTAAGGTCAAGTACATGCTCTCAGCACTCCGTAAAGCCCACCCTACACTCAAAAAGGGGGCCACATAAGCCTTTTTGGGTAACATCCCTCTTCAGGATATCTGCAAGACTGCTACTTGGTCAACGCCAGAAACGTTCTTCTAGCATTACTGTGTAGACATTCTAGCTCTAGCACGTCAGCAGGCTTTAGTTGGCCAAACTGTACTAAGAACAGTTTTTCAAACCTCTGCCTCATCTACTTAGAACAAGGTTGGGAGTCACAAGTCTTGTGATGCAGATTTCTTTGAAGAAAAACAAATTGCAAATGTCTGAGTGCACTTGCCATGCACAGTGATAACATTAATTATGTCATTTCAGATATCAGTGATGTTATCAATGATATGTTAGAATATGTCCTGAGTGATGTAATAAGTGAGGTCATAAGCAGCGCATGGCAACTGCAGAAGTTGTAGTTAATTAATTTAACTATAAAAGGTGGACGCAGTGTTATTTTTTAGTTTAAAATGGTATTTTTAACTGACATTTTCACCTGATTATATAGCCACTTCAATCTTTGTTTTTGTCAGTAAATGGACAAGTTTATTTGTATGTAAATTAAGGGTTTGCAATGCCTTACTATAATGTCATTGTACCCTTTGTTTTTTCAGTGAAATTATAGGACTTTTTAATGCTAAGTAAGATTTTATTACCACAGCACCCTATCCCCACCCTCGCAGAGCAGGGTGTGCGCACTGGGGGTTGGGTGCAAGGCCTGTCGTGCGGCAACACCCTGCACCCAACACCTGAAGCACACGTCAGGTATATACATGTATATGATTATATATATTACCCGGTGATAGTCGCCAATCTGTAGTTATAGTGAGGACCTAGTTTCTATAGAAAAAGCATTTTTTGACTTGCTTATTTCTTTGGCGTGGGTTGACGAATCTCCACAAACCTTTCCCCAAAAACTTGCCGCTCACATGAGCTGCTGTCTGTAAATTTGCGGGGTGATCCGTCAAGTGAGGGCTGAGAAAAGGGGGGTGTTCCCAAAACACTTTTCTCCATTTATTTTTCCATAGGGATTTTGAACAGCTACAGCTCCCGAACCGCTGGATGAAATTACACCAAATTTGGCAGAAAGGTAGCAGTGCTTGGTCCAGAAAGTGACCTTTTTTTATTTAGTGTAAATCTGTTAAGTAGTTTTAGAGAAATTGAAGAAAGTTAAAATTTGTATATTTAGGGGCGCAAAGGCTTCACAAACCCTCTGGATCTCGTTCTGAGATGTGATTGGCTGCCAACACTTCAACAAGGAAGTGTTGACAGTCATGTTAGGACTCTGATTCAGCTGAGTCCCAGAAAAAAAGTTAAAATAAATAAGAAAAGGGTCCAGGGTAGAGTCACCCTGACCCCTTAGCTTTGGTACTGCGATCCCCAAAACATTTGTTTTTTTTAAATTTCAGCCCCTGTCACAGCAAATCTGCAGAACATTTATTTAAAAAAAAGAAAGTGCAGGCTCCTGCACTTGTTTCACTGGAGCCACCAGGTGGCCCAGGTCCTGGGGGCATTTATGTTTTCAATGTGGGGGGGCCCTCCGGCCCCCCCGCAGCCCCGGGGACCGCCACCTCGCCAGGCTGCTAATCAAAGCTGGGTGGGGGATGGTGGGCTCGCAGCCACGTGGACCGCCACCTCCCCAGAGCACAAATTGAAAACAAATGTGGGGGCTTGCACAGCGCCCCCGCAGACCCGGGGACCGCCACCTCCCCAGGGCAGACATGTAGCCTAGGCGTGCCTGTGGTCATTTCCCTATTTTAATTTCTTTTAAACTTTAAAAGTTCAAGGTTCATACTGAAAGGTGAGCTCACTCTTTTTAATTGATAAATATATTTTTCTTTTCAGTTTGTCTAGAAATATCAAATTTTAAGTATATCATCCATCAAAGCCTAAAAAACCCTATCCCTCCCCACCCTCTGTCAATTTCTATTTTTTTTTTTTTTATCTTTCACCCACTCGCACACCCACTCAGACCCTTATGCACCCACTCAGACCCTTATGCACCCACTCAGACCCTTATGCTCCCACTCAGACCCTTATGCACCCACTCACACTCGTGCACCTACTCACACTCATGGACCCACTCACACTCATTCACCCACTCACACCTTTCTGCACCCACTCACAACCCCACTCTGTCCCTTGTGCACCCACTCACTGACCCACTGAAACCCTTGTGCACCCACTCACAGACCTACGCAGAAACTGACACACCCAGTAAGACATTGATATACCCACTCTCACACCCAGACATACACTCCCACTCTTACCCCCAGATACACTCTCACATACCTATTCTCGCACCCAGCGTCAGGCCTCGGCCGACTCCTGCTGCGCATGGCCTAAGGGCCGTGCGCGGCATGGGGTTTGGTGGTTAGGACCACTGAAGGTAGTGCGCGGCTGTGGTTAGGTTAACGTATAGTAATGAAAATAATTTTACGTTAAAAAAACCATAGAAATTCACTGAAAAAAACAAAGGTTATAGGGATGTTATAGTTAGGAAATAGAATTAAAATAACATAAAAAAGAAAGGTTACAGGGACGTTATAGTTAGGCTCACATTTTAAACGTACCAAACCAGAGAAATTCGCCTGCTTCTGCCCTAAGGTAACTATAACTCGTGCCCTCCCCCTGCACTGCTAATTACCCCACAAATGCATCATTGATAACATAATTGTTAATGTCACTGTAACATCTGCAGTAAAAGTATTGATCAGATAACTGTGCATGACAGGGGCATGAGTTATAGTTACCTTAGTGCACAAGTCATAGTTACTTTAGAGAACTCTAGCTATAACGGTACATTTTTATGGTTTGGTACGTTTAAAATGTGAGCCTAACCGTAACGTCCCTGTAACCTTTGTTTCTTTTAAGTGATATATGTGTGTATATATGTATGTGTGTATATATATATATATAACTGCATATTTATTTTAGGTCTTTTGGCTTGAAAAAGCTTTTTTATTCAAAGTCCAGATGAAAATGGACACTTACTTGAATTAGATTGTTTATGAAATAAATGAAAGGTGTTTGTAAAGTGCAACACAGCTGCTTCCAAAAGAAGCTTCACGTAGCTAAGCACCACCTAATGCACTCCAATATATCAGAGAAATCTACAGTTTTTTAAACAGACAGATTTCCTATTCTACTATTGTGTGTTCTAGTAAAACTAAGTAATTTGTGGCTTGCTGAGTGTAAAGCCCTAAGAGGTGTACATTTACTAACTTTGGCTTTGTTTACATTTCATGAATAAATGATTAATAAAACGATGGACGGGGGTGAGGATTGGTGGATTGAGATGATTCTGTGGCTGTAGTGTTGATCTGATAACCATGCTTTAATGCATGTCACATAATTTGCATAGTTAGATGTTTTAATCAACAATGTTGTTTCTATCGCAAATGAATAAAAATAAGACTGACACTGAATGTGCCACAAAATTGCATTTTTGCCCTGTAATTTAGGTAACCTTTCTGCATAATTTAGTCCCCCATGATGCATAATGGTAGTATCTTAGACTATGTTAAAGTTATGCAGTGTGTCTTTTTTAGGGCTATCATTTCGATGATAAAATCTGGATTTAACTGGCAACCATTAATTATTTTCCATAATTCATGGTTCCCTGTGAAATAAGAGATTTGTTACGACTCTTGATATATATTTTACCTACTGGCTATCGCCAGTATGTAGTTCTAGTTAGGCCCTAGCTTCCATAGCAAAGGCGTTCTTTCTTTGGCTAATAAGTTTGTTGCTGTTTGACGGATCTTCACAAAAGTTTCAAAACTATTTTGCTACTCGTGTCCGCTGCTGTCTGGAAAGTTTCAGGGTGATTCGTCAAGCAGGGTTGAGAAAAGGCGGTGGGTTACAAAATGCATTTTCCCTGTGCAATTTCTCGTTGGAATTCTGGAAATTACTACAGGACGAACTGCTGAACAGAGTTTCACCATATTTGGCAGAAAACTAGATCTTGGTCCAGAAAGATCTCTTTTTGTAATTTGGTGTAATTCTGTTGAGTAGTTTTGGAGTTACTAAAGAAAAAAGATGTATGTATATCTACAGATGCAGATCCACTACAGTGGTTCCGCTGAGCCACACGGCAACAGCAGTGCCGTGATTGCCTGGCCACAACGTGGGAGGAAAGTTGCACCTCCCATTTTGTCTATTGGCTCAGTGGGAGGTAGGGGTGTTAATAAAGATAAAATTAGGTGTTAGGGGTCAGGATAAGAGGTATCTTGACCCCATAGGATTGATGGAGGGATCTAGGATGGACCCCTCATGGGCAATACATTGCCCTAAAACGTTTTCCTTTTTTTTGGGTGTGCGATGATCCGCAGATTCCCTGTGGCGCTCAGAGTGGCCCCTACGTGAGTCCGCGACACGGCCATGGATCCAGACCCTAATTTAAAAAAAATAAAAATACACCCACTCACAGACCCATACAGTCACTCACATATCCACTTACACACTCGCTCACAGACCCACAAAACCACTTGCACACCCACCCAGATCCTCACACAGCTGATAGACTCCCACACCCACTCACAGACTCACAAAATCACTACTACATCCAATCACAGCCCCACACAGCCAATCACACACCCACTCAACCACTCAGACATACACAGCCACTCACACACCAACTCTTCCACTCACACAACCACACACAGCCAGTCACACACCCTGACAGCCACTCAGCCATACAGCCCCTCACACCCACTCATAGAACCACAGGATGGGGTTGGCTGCATGTGAGGGATAGGCCAAAGGTTGTGCGCAGTGGTGGGTTGGCTGCATGCAGGGGATTAGCCCAAGGCCACGCACAAGTGAAGGCCATGCCCGGCAGTAGTTGGTTTTTAATGTATGGTAATTAAGTATTACTTTCAATAAAAAAAATAAAAAAAAAATTAACTGAAAGGATCAAAGGTTATAAGAATGTCATAGTTATGAAATAGAATTTAAAAAATCCTTAGACGTTAACTAAAAAAAAACATAGTTTAGAGTGACAGTATAGTTAGGTTCAGATTTTACACTCACAAAACCATAGAAATTCAGCAGTTATAGTAATACTTATCTCAAAAACTATAACTTCTGTCCTAAGGTAACATATAGGGGGTCATTCCAACCCTGGCGGTCGGTGTTAAAGCGGGGGCAAAACCGCCAACAGGCTGGCGGTAAAAAAATGCAATTCCGACCCTGGCGGAAACCGCCAACGGAGACCGCCACTTTAACACACCGCCCGACACGGCTGGACAAACAAACAGTGCGGCGGTCACCGCCAACAGACAGGCGGGAGACAATGTACCGCCCACCCTATCACAACCCACCAATCTGCCACCTTT
The DNA here is from genome assembly GCF_031143425.1 of Pleurodeles waltl. Classification (NCBI taxonomy): domain Eukaryota; kingdom Metazoa; phylum Chordata; class Amphibia; order Caudata; family Salamandridae; genus Pleurodeles; species Pleurodeles waltl. The sequence goes on from NC_090445.1 coordinate 241,409,991, forward strand.
TCCGGGGCGGTAGCCCCGCCGATAAAAACACGCCGGAAACAGCCATTTCAAACGGAAAACGCTCACCTCCATACACCCCACGAGGAATCTGGACAGCATGGAACCCGAACTCCACATCCTACCAGCCATTGTCTTCCTGCTCCCCTACCAGGAGCACGAACGCCGGCGCAGAAGACAACGGTGAGTACTGCACCTACGACACAGGGGAGGGGGGAGGCAAATAATTACGGGGACACACATATGCGACACACCCACCCTCACCCACTACAACACACACATCAATGCATAGCAACACATCACAGTTACCCCCCTAGACCCCCTGGAAGAATGCAAAGACAAAAGGAAATGATTCTAAATTTAGAATTATATTGTAAGACTGAGTATAAAATATATCACACATCTATAACTTTATATACATAAATTGTCCAGTCCGATATGTGTATCAGCCATTGTTCGTGGGCCACTGGGCCAAAACACATGGGCAAAGCCCACACAGGATACCTGCCTCCAACGGAGAGAACACTGCAGGGGCATCAGATAGGAAAACTACAGGCACCTCAGGGGGAAGGGAATGGGGGGGCACCTCAGCCAGATGAGTCCACGGCGCCAGATCCACGAGGGGCCTCCATGGCCACTGTGCCATCCTGGGGAGTGCAAAGCCACAGTCTCTCAAGTCTCTACAGTGGGTGGGTTGCCCACTGTGCCATCCTGGGGAGTGCAAAGCCACAGTCTCTCAAGTCTCTACAGTGGATGGGTTGCCCACTGTGCCATCCTGGGGAGTGCAAAGCCACAGTCTCTCAAGTCTCTACAGTGGGTGGGTTGCCCACTGTGCCATCCTGGGGAGTGCAAAGCCACAGTCTCTCAAGTCTCTACAGTGGGTGGGTTGCCCACTGTTCAATTCTGGGGAGTGCAAAGCCACAGTCTCTCAAGTCTCTACAGTGGGTGGGTTGCCCACTGTACCATCCTGGGGAGTGCAAAGCCACAGTCTCTCAAGTCTCTACAGTGGGTGGGTTGCCCACTGTGCCATCCTGGGGAGTGCAAAGCCACAGTGTCTCAAGTGGATGACACAGATGTGGGCCTGCCCCTTCCGCCAATGGGCCAGCGGTTCTTGAGATGAAGGGCCCAGTTCAGCGGTGCTTGAGATGAAGGGCCCAGTTCAGCGGGTTCTTGAGACGGCGGTGCCCAGCGGAGCGGTGCTTGAGATGAAGGGCCCAGCGGAGCGGTGCTTGAGATGAAGGGCCCTGTTCAGCGGTGCTTGAGATGAAGGGCCCAGTTCAGCGGTTCTTGAGACGGCGGTGCCCAGCGGAGCGGTGCTTGAGATGATGGGCCCAGCGGAGCAGTGCTTGAGATGATGGGCCCAGCGGAGCGGTGCTTGAGATGAAGGGCCCAGCGGAGCAGTGCTTGAGATTAAGGGCCCAGCGGAGCAGTGCTTGAGATGAAGGGCCCAGTTCAGCGGTGCTTGAGACGGCGGTGCCCAGCGGAGCGGTGCTTGAGACGGCGGTGCCCAGCGGAGCGGTGCTTGAGACTGCGGTGCCCAGCGGAGCGGTGCTTGAGACTGCGGTGCCCAGCGGAGCGGTGCTTGAGACGGCGGTGCCCAGCGGAGCGGTGCTTGAGATGAAGGGCCCAGCGGAGCAGTGCTTGAGATGAAGGGCCCAGCGGAGCAGTGCTTGAGATGAAGGGCCCAGTTCAGCGGTTCTTGAGACGGCGGTGCCCAGCGGAGCGATGCTTGAGATGAAGGGCCCAGTTCAGCGGTTCTTGAGACGGTGGTGCCCAGCGGAGCGGTGCTTGAGATGAAGGGCCCAGCGGAGCGGTGCTTGAGATGAAGGGCCCTGTTCAGCGGTTCTTGAGACGGCGGTGCCCAGCGGAGCAGTGCTTGAGATGAAGGGCCCAGCGGAGCAGTGCTTGAGATGAAGGGCCCAGCGGAGCGGTGCTTGAGATGAAGGCCCCAGCGGAGCGGTGCTTGAGATGAAGGCCCCAGCGGAGCGGTGCTTGAGATGAAGGGCCCAGCGGAGCGGTGCTTGAGATGAAGGGCCCAGCGGAGCGGTGCTTGAGATGAAGGGCCCAGCGGAGCGGTGCTTGAGATGAAGGGCCCTGTTCAGCGGTTCTTGAGACGGCGGTGCCCAGCGGAGCGGTGCTTGAGATGAAGGGCCCAGTTCAGTGGTGCTTGAGACGGCGGTGCCCAGCGGAGCGGTGCTTGAGACGGCGGTGCCCAGCGGAGCGGTGCTTGAGATGAAGGGCCCAGTTCAGCGGTTCAGCGGTGCCCAGCGGAGCGGTGCTTGAGATGAAGGGCCCAGCGGAGCGGTGCTTGAGATGAAGGGCCCAGTTCAGCGGTTCTTGAGACGGCGGTGCCCAGCGGAGCAGTGCTTGAGATGAAGGGCCCAGCGGAGCGGTGCTTGAGATGAAGGGCCCAGTTCAGCGGTTCTTGAGACGGCGGTGCCCAGCGGAGCGGTGCTTGAGACGGCGGTGCCCAGCGGAGCAGTGCTTGAGATGAAGGGCCCAGCGGAGCGGTGCTTGAGATGAAGGGCCCAGCGGAGCGGTGCTTGAGATGAAGGGCCCAGCGGAGCGGTGCTTGAGACGGCGGTGCCCAGCGGAGCGGTGCTTGAGACGGCGGTGCCCAGCGGAGCGGTGCTTGAGACGGCGGTGCCCAGCGGAGCGGTGCTTGAGACGGCGGTGCCCAGCGGAGCGGTGCTTGAGATGAAGGGCCCAGCGGAGCGGTGCTTGAGATGAAGGGCCCAGTTCAGCGGTTCTTGAGACGGTGGTGCCCAGCAGAGCGGTGCTTGAGACGGCGGTGCCCAGCGGAGCGGTGCTTGAGATGAGTGTCCAGGTCAGCGGATCCGGCCATGGCATGGATGTCACTCGCCACCTGACATGTGGCTGGCGGGGCCTTCCTGCCCATCTGTTTGGTGGCTTGCGGGGCCCTCCTGGGCTGCAGTACCGGGCCTGTGGGTGTCCTGCTGCCCACCTGGGACGTGGCTTGCGGGGCCCTCCTGGGCTGCAGTACCGGGCCTGTGGGTGTCCTCCTGCACACCTGGGATGAGGCTGGTGGGGCCCTCCTGGCCAGCTGGCCTGCTGCCGGACTTGTCGGGCGTGCTGCCCTTCCCACCCTTCCCTGTTCGACTGTGGCCCTTTCCCACCTTTGGCGGTGTGCCACGTGGCACCCGACTTCCTGCCGGAGCCAATGTAGGGATTTTTGTCCCTGGTGTCTTTGGTCTCTCGTGCCGGGCACTGGCTATCTTCGGATGCTTTTCCGGGGGTGGGCTGGCCGTGCCTTGGCTCCTAGCTGAACTGGCTGCCCTTGAGGGTGGGGGACTCCACAGTCCATGGCAAACAGTCTTTACAGGTCCCGGTTTTGTGGTGGCTGAGGTGCTGATTGGAGTCTTATGAGATGGACGGGGTGGGGGAGTTGTTGAAAAGAGGTCAAGTTTGGAAAAGAAAAGCAATTTGGAAAGAGAGGGACGGGTAGGTGTAGTGGGTATGGGAGTGGAGGAAGAGGATGTGGTTGTAGGAGTGTGAAGTCTGGTGTCTTTGGGTGCAGGTGCTTGGGCTGGAGGCTGTCGTGAGGTGGATGGCTGTTGGGTGGGTGGCTGCCTGCGTTTGTGTAGTTTGGAAGAGGGGGTGACAGACACACTGGGAGAGGACACAGGGGACGTGTAAATGGTAGTGGGGGTGGTGACTGCACGTGTGCGGAGTGTTCTGGTGGGTGTGCTGGTGATGGACGTAGTGGCTGAAGATGTTGTGCATGCAAGTGTGAGTGGAGACGTCACAGGGAGGGAGGAGGGAGACGAGGAGGAGGGGGACACAGTGGAGGCAGTGGGTGTTGGTATGTCTGTATGTGGATGTTGCTTGTGTGAATGCTTGTGTGATGTGTGGTGCTTATGTCTGGATGAGCTTCCCTTGGGTGTTGAGGTGTGTGCAGGCTGGTCTGATGGTGTGTCTGGGATAGGCAGAGGTACAGGGGATTGGGTCTGGGTGGAGGAAGTTGGAGGGGGGAGGCTAGTGACAGGGACAATGGCTGCCGTCAGTGCTGAGGCCAGAGCGTTGAACGATCGCTGATGGGCAGCCTGACCAGAATGAATGCCCTCCAGGTATGCATTACTCTCGTGCACCTCTCTTTCTACACCCTGGATGGCATTCAAAAGGGTAGACTGCCCAACAATGATGGTCCTCAGGAGGTCAATGACCTCCTCACTGAGGGCAGCAGGGGTGACAGGGGCAGGGCCTGAGGTGCCTGGGGCGAAGGAGATGCCCACCTTCCTGGGTGAGCGGGCACGGGGCAAACAATGAGGGGCTGCTGGGAGGGCGGTGCTGGTGCGCTGGGTGGCGGCTGTAACTGTTGTTGCGGGGGGCACGGATGTTGCCGCCGCCACCACAAGGGAGCTCCCTTCAGAGGACGAGTCGCTGTCACTGACATCAGCACGAGTCCCCGCTGTGGAGCTCCCCTCGCCATCCGTCCCACTGGTGTATTCGGACTCCGTTGCATGGCCCTCCAGGGCCATGTGGGATGCAGCTCCCTCGTGCTCCGATGCCACTTCTCCTCCGCCTGATGATGCTAATGCACACATGAACAGGAAGACCACAAAAAAGGGGGGGGGGAGAAATAAAGACATGTTGAGTGCATGCATTGGCGACACCGTTGGCGGAGAGGACAGACACAGAAGCCCCCTGCACTACGCCGCGCACTTGGGGTCCACTACGCAATCAGTGGGACATGGCCTACAAGCCTATCGACGACAACTGCACACATAAATGACACAGGGCCATGGATACCTGTACTTGGCACCCTACAGAGGTGGGGGGTGGGGGCACAGGGCCATGCCTTACAGAGGGGCCTAGCCTACAGAAATCGCCCTGTCCTAGGGATACCCACAGCCCTCCTCCCCCACCCAGACACCTCCACTGCGCGCAAAGTCAGCAGAATGTATTTGTACTCACCCCCTTGTGTCTGCTGTGATGTCCTCACGCGCCCATCCAAATCGGGGTAAGCCACCGCCAGGATCCGGGACATCAGGGGGGTCAAATGACGACTGGCACCCCTCCTACGTTGGGAGGCCATCCCCAGCTGATCCTCCGCCGTCTTCCTGCTCCAGCGTCATATGTCCTCCCACCTCTTCCGGCAGTGGGTGCCTCGTCTGTTGTGGACCCCCAGGGTCCGGACGTCCTTGGCGATGGCACGCCAAATAGCGACTTTCTGGTGGGCGCTGACCTATGTGACATGTACAGGGAGAGAAAAATTGTCATCACCTTCTGCATGCTCGATGTGAGTGGCCCCCCATCCCCACCCTTGCCATGTGGCACATGCTCTCATCTGTCGTTTGATGCATGCCTCAATCGCTCCCCTCCCCACCATCTTTCATCCACCCCACTCAACCCAGACATTGCCCACTAAGCATGGTCCCTGTGTACTTACCTGTTGGTCTGGAGGACCGTAGAGTAGCGCATACTGGGGGAGGACCCCATCCACAAGTTTCTCCAACTCCTCCGCAGTGAAGGCAGGGGCCCTTTCCCCAGTCGCATGAGCCTTTGTCTCTTCCAGACCGAGGTCACAGCAGCACTTGCAGTGTAGGTTCTCTCCTGTGGAAGATCAGGTATCGAGTGATTAAGCAGATAGAAAATGGCGGTCACGCCCGCGGCGGTGCGTACCGTGACCGCCGGCGCACATCGTCATTGGCTCCTGAAACCCATAGGGTTCAATGTTAACCAATGCGGCTTTGCGCCGCGGTCTTCGACCGCCTACCGCCACGGTGTGCCACGCCAGCGCATTGACCTCACATCCCACTGTCGCACTTCACAGGTCAGGTAGCCGCCATTTCAAGGGCCCACATGGCTTAATTTCTACTGCGTCACACATACCTAGGCCTTGCATCAACACTCATACAAACCTTTCAATGCATTGGGAATCGTGTTATGTGCAAGCTGTGGTTACGTACCTGTGGGTTGATTGACTCTGTGCTCGCTGTTGTCCTTCATAGGCACCGTCCGCTGGGACATGCGAGGAGATGGAGGAATCTTCCCGTGTACAGACCGCTGGTGGACCTGTCGACAATGGAGGAACGACATGTCATACTGACATACAGGCTTGACCTAGCCACTATACAGGAACTGTGTGCCCAGCTGGAGCCAGACCTGATGTCACCCATCCGCCAACCCACAGGGATCCCCCCTCTAGTGCAGGTGCTGTCAGTACTCCATTTCTTAGCAAGTGGGTCTTTTCAAACAACAGTGGCCATATCATCAGGGATGTCCCAGCCCATGTTTTCCAAGGTGTTGTCCAAAGTGTTGTCTGCCCTGCTCAAACACATGAGGAGCTACATCATTTTCCCTGAGGTGGGGGATTTGGTTACAGTGAAAGGAGACTTCTATGCCCTTGGACATATTCCCAACATCATTGGTGCCATTGATGGGACACATGTTGCTTTGGTCCCCCCCAGCAGGAGTGAACAGGTGTACAGGAACCGGAAGAGTTATCATTCCATGAATGTACAGATGGTGTGTGTGGCTGACCAGTACATCTCCCATGTTAATGCCAAGTTCCCTGGGTCAGTGCATGACGCCTGCAGAATAGCAGCATCCCTTATGTGATGGGTCAACTCCAGAGGCACCGGGTGTGGCTATTAGGGGACTCTGGTTACCCCAACCTGTCATGGCTATTGACCCCAGTGAGGAATCCCAAGACAAGGGCAGAGGAACGGTACAATGAGGCCCAGGGGCGGACTAGGAGGGTGATCGAGCGAACCTTCGGCCTTCTGAAGGCCAGGTTCAGGTGCCTCCATATGACAGGTGGATCCCTAATGTACTCACCAAAGAAGGTGTGCCAGATCATCGTGGCCTGCTGTATGCTTCACAACCTGGCTTTGCGACGCCAGGTGCCTTTTCTGCAGGAGGATGGTCCAGATGGTGGTGTTGTAGCAGCTGTGGAGCCTGTGGAGAGTGAAGAGGAGGAAGCCGAAGAGGACGACATAGAGAACAGGAACACAGTAATACAGCAGTATTTTCAATGACACACAGGTAAGAGTACGCACCGGCATATTACATTTACTTAAAGACTCCTACCTCTCTACTGTCTGACTTTTTCCCCCAGTGTATGGTAACTGTGTTGTGACTTTCCCTTCAGTTTTCAGAGATGTGGGCCCCACTGCGTGACATCTGCTTTGTTTCCCCATGGACTACAGCTGTGTGACAGCGGTTTGTTGGCATCACAATGTGAATGAACATTTTGGCACGGTCATGTCTAATACATTTGTTCTAAATCACAGCCAGACTCCAGATTGTTTTGTGCAATAAGTGTGTTTATTCAAGTGCTCTAAATTGGATGGGTGGTTGCAAATCGGTGAGGGGTGATGGTGGAGGATTGTCCATGGCAGAGTCCAGACTATCAGTATCACAGGTGCATTGTCCAAATGCCTGTGGAAAGTGGAGCTGGGGCAGTTTAAGGTTGGACAGGGTGACAATGTGGGACAGTGGGATGACAATCAGGGCAGTATCCTTTGCTGGCGGGGGTCTTGACATCTTACTCTGTCTTCTTCCTGGATCTCAGGGCCCGCTTGCGGGGTGGTTCTCCTTCTGCATGGGGTGGGGTTCTGGTGGCCTGTTGGTCTTGTGTCGGGGCCTCCTGTCCACTAGCGCCGGCGGAGGTGGTAGGCAGTTCTTGGTCCATGCTAGTGTCAGGGGCCCTTTGAGGTGCCACAGTGTCCCGCAATGTGGTGACTACCTGATTCAGGGCCACTACGATGGTACCCATGGCGGAACTGATGTTTCTTAGTTCCTCCCTGAACCCCATATACTGTTGCTCCTGCAGAAGCTGGATCTCCTGAAACCTGGCCAGGACCGTCGCCATCGTCTCCTGGGAGTGGTGGTATGCTCCCATGAGGGAGGAGAGGGCCTCGTGGAGAGTGGGTTCCCTGGGCCTGTCCCCCCCCCTGTCGCACAGCAGCCCTCCCAGTTCCCCTGTTTCCATGGGCCTCTGTACCCTGGACCGTGTGCCCACTTCCACTGCCCCCAGGTCCCTGTTGTTGTTGGGGTGTTGGGTTAGCCTGGGTTCCCTGTAGTGGTGGACACACCGCTGATTGACGTGTCTTGGGGACAGAGGTATGGGCCCGCTGGGTGGGTGCTGTGCCGGTGTTCCCAGAGGGGGGAAGGTCTGCTGTGGCCTGTGGCTGTGTGAGGGGAACCGACTGTCCCGAGGTCCCCGATGGACCGGGCTGGTCATCTAGATCCAGGGAGACAGAGCTGCTGTCCTCACTGTGGGCCTCTTCTGGGGGTGGAGTGGACATTTGTGGACCCTCCTGCGCGGTGACCTGGCGTTCGGGTCCTGCAGGGGTATAAAAGTATGGTTATTGCTTCTGTATGTGCCATAGCGTGCAATGGGTGGGTGCCCTTGTACCCCAGTGCTGGCATTCCTTTGTGGGGGCTGTTGTGATGGTGGTTTTGGGGTGGGGGGTTGTATGTGTATGTGCAGTGGGCATGCTTTGGTGATGGGTGTCCATGCTTTGTGGACACATGCAGGGCTAGGTGTTGGGATGGGTGGGCTGTGATGGTGAGACATTTGCAAGGAGTAGGTGTGATGGGGGTGGGGGTGAGGGTGGCGGTATGAGTTGGCATGCAGGTGGGGTGGGGGGGATGAAGTAGTGAAGATGAGACTTACCAGAGTCCATTCCTCCAGCTACTCCTGCGAGGCCCTCAGGATGCAGGATGTTCAAGACCTGGTCCTCCCATGTTGTAAATTCTGGGGGAGGAGGTAGGGGTCCGCCGCCAGTCCGCTGCACCGCAATGTTGTGCCTGGATACCATGGAACACACCTTCCCCCGTAGGTCGTTCCACCTCTTCCTGATGTCGTCCCGATTTCTTGGGTGCTGTCCCACAGCGTTGACCCTGTCCACTATTCTGCTCCATAGCTCCATCTTCCTGGCAATGGTGGTGTGCTGCACCTGTGCCCCGAACAGCTGTGGCTCTACTCGTACAATTTCCTCCACCATGACCGTGAGTTCATCATCAGAGAACCTGGGGTGTCTTTGCGGTGCCATGGGGTGGTGTGGGTGATGTGTAGGGTGGATTGTGTGGTGCTAAGTGTGGTGATGTGTATTGTTGTGTTGTGTGAAGTGCGTGCAAATATTGTTGGGTGACAGTGAATTGGGCGTCTGGGTGCTCGGATGTCTTTTCTCGGTGCGTGTTCACGAATCTCTAGGAGTGGAGGTTTGTGGGTAATGTGGGTGTGTATTTTATATTATATTGGGTGTGTGGGAGTGGTGTGTGTATGTGTATCAGGTGTGTGTATTTTGAATTGTCCAATGTGGTAGTGTTTTGTACAAGTGTGTGTATTTTGAGCGCGGCGGTGTGTATCGCCAATGGAATACCGCGGTTGAAAGACCGCCGCGTGGATTCGTGTGTCGTGATAGTGTGGGCGTATTTTTGTTGGCGTCACGATGGAGGTTTGGTCATCGCCAGTTTCTCGCTGGCCTTTGGTGTGGCGGACTTTTGTGGATGTCTGTATTTTGGCGGTTTGCCTGTTGTGGGTCAGAATGCCCGTGGCGGTTTACCGCGGCGGTGTTATGGCAGTCTTCTGAGCGGCGGTAAGCGCCTTTTACCGCCGAGGTTGGAATGACCACCTAAGTCATTATATAATTATATTATGATTATAATTTTATATTGTGTTTCATTTAAAAAACAAACACAAAACATAGAAATTCACTGAAAGAACCAAAGGTTACAGGGATGTTATAGTTAGGTTCACATTTTACCCACACAAAATCATAGAAATTCAGCAGTTAAAGTTATATTTATCTGAAGAACTTGTAGCTTGTGCTGTTAAGTAACCTTAGGTCATGTATTAAAGTTTCTTAACATAAGTATAACTATAGCTACTGAATTTCTGTTGTTTTGTGTGGATAAAATGTGAATCGAACTAGAACGTCCCTGTAACCTTTGTTTTTTGCAGTTGAATACATATATATTTTTATACATACGTATATATGTGTGTGTTTATATATACTTAAATATACACTGAAAAGTGATATTATAGTTAGGTGAAAATTTCAGTACCAACGTAAAACCACTGAAATTGACGTTACGGTTATCTCTAGTAACTATGACTTGTGCCCTGAGGTAACTATAACTTGCACCCCACCATGCACAGTCTTCTCATCAAAGAGGGAATTTCAGATGTAGCAGTGATGTTATCAATGATGTCATAGAACATGTCATGAATTATGTAATATGGGAGGTAATTAGCAGTGCACAGCAAGGGCATAAGTTATAGTTACCTTAGAGCATGGGTTATAGCTGCTAGAGGTAACCTCTAACTAGTTAATTTCAGTGTTTTTTTTTTTTTTAATTTAAAACATTATGTTGGCACTGATATGCTCACCTAACTGTAGCACCACTTTAACCTTTGTTTTTTTTCCCAGTAAATATATATATGGTGATAAGACGTTACAGATACACACATTGTCACAAATGTCAGTTTCTCCTACTTCATTTCAATATTTGTTTTTATCTAAACAGCTATTTTCTTTGGGAAAACTTTAAAGGATCTACACAAATAAGCCTTTGCTGAGTTCAGACTTTTGTCTACTTTTCACAAAAGGGTAGCTTTCCTGGATCATCAAGGGTTTCACACAGGTTCCACCAGAAACAAAAATTAGGAAAAATAGGTTACCTCCATGAAAAATGCCAAAACTTTGATTTTTTTTTTTTTATTCAGATCTGCATCTTCCTGAAAGCTGGGAAAATTGTGACTTTAGGAAAGCAAGTTTTTCTTTGATATCATTTTTAGGGGGAAAAACAGACTTTTTTGTTGGGTACTTTTTTCCTATTTTTCTGCCAAAACTAAGGATGAAACTATATCTTGGTACCCTCCAGAGGAATCCAGAACCTCTTGGTACCTTTAGAATCTCGTGATGGTGGGGAAAAAAGGGTGCATATTTGGCATGGATACCTGATGTGGGGGAAAAAGGTATGGAGGTCTAAGTTTGAATTACCCCAAATTGCCAAAAAATGGCTCAGCACTAGGGTGAAAAAGCCTCACCAGTAAACTAATTTCTAAAACTAAAAGAATACAACATACTAAATACATACATGTTTGATTACTGTCTTTAAAATCTTTTGAGGTATAATTTGAACAAGTCAAGTATTCAATTTAAGTCATATTAATATAATATATATGTAGGACCTAGTTTACATAGAAAAAGCAGTTTTTTACTTGACTATATCTTTGGCGCTGCTTGACGAATCTTTAGGAAATTGTCCCATAATATTTGACAGTCATGTGAGCTGCTGTCTGGAATGTTTTGGGATGATCTGTCAAGCTGGGGCCGAGATAAAGGGGGGTGAAACTTAGAGCATTTTCAATGTTAATTCCCATAGGAAAAACTGAACAGCGATAGCGCAAAAACCACTGGACGGAATTGCACCAAATTTGGCAGAAAGGTAGCTCTTGGTCCAGAAAAAGCCCTTTTTTTTAAATTTGGTATAAATCCGTTCAGTAGTTCTTGAGACATTTAAGGAAATCTAAATTTGCATGTCAAGGGACTGACAGATTCATGACCCCTCCCGATGTTGTGCTGGGATCTGATTGCCTGCCAACACTTCAACAAGTTAGTGTTGGCAGTCATCTTTGTCCTAGAAAAAAAGAACAAATGTTCCAGAAAAAAAAGAACCAAAAATACAAAAAGGGAACCGGGTATGAACACCCAGACCCCTTAGTTCTGGTGCTGGGGTCCCAAAGGGACCTACCCAGGACTAAAAAGCATTTTTAAAAACATTTTACAGCAAATTCACGATGGGGTCACAAATCCTCTGTAAATAAAAGAAATTTAAAGCATGGGCTCCCGTGCTTGTTTTTAAATAAGAGCCAGGGTGGGCCGGGTCCCGAGGGCACTCTTTTCTTTTTAATAGTAGGTGGCTGGTGGTTTCCCTAATTTTTTCTTTTTTAATTCAAATGTTCACGGCTCATACTGAAAGGTCATCTTACTCTTTTAAATTGACAAATACATATGACTTTTCAATTTGTGAAGAAATATCATCCAAAGTCTAAAAAAAAATACATCTCTCCCTCTTACTCTTTCTCTCTCTCTCTCACTCACTCACACACCCACTCCCACACTTACACGCCCACTCACAGACCTACTCACGCACCCACTCACAGACCTACTCATGCACCTACTCACAGACCTACTCATGCACCTACTCACACCTTCCGTCAGACCCTTACGTGCCCACTCAGTTATGCAACCACTCACAAACCCACTCAGACTTTAACGCACCCAATCACAGACCCACTGACACCCCCATGCACCCACTCACAGACCCACGCCCAGATTAACGCACCCACTTAAACACTGATGTACACTCACACTAAGACGGACACACCGTGTTACACCTATACTCACACCCTGAGAGGCCGTGGCCAACTTGTGCTGCGCACAGCCAAAGGGCCGTGCATAGCGTGAGGTTGGCTGATTAGTGGGGTTGGCCCCAGGGTCTGGCTGCAGGCCAGGTGTTGCGTGCAACCTCCGCTATGCATGGGTGACGGCCGTGCATAGTTGGGTACTTTATAGGGGGTTGGTCTTGTGCCTGGCCACAGAACAAGCCCTGTGGTCAACCGCCGCCATGCAGGCCTTTGGCCGTGGCTGGCAGTGGTGGGATTAATGTATAGTAATGAAACTTCTATGTTAGGACCAGAGACCAGGATTATGCTTATCTTTCTCCACTTTATTAAACAGCAGCCGATTAACAATATCAAACATAAAACTACTAATCCCATGAAACCATGGGAATTAGAACGAAAAAGAAATATCCCATAGGAAAAGGGCTGCATAAAATAGCCAATCCACAAACAGTAGTCTAGCACATAGTCCTTCCTTTATTTCTCCTCCTCCTCTCTTCGCTGCTCACATCTGAGATAAGTTCTCTCCCTTTCATTTGCATATCATTTTCTTGTGTCATTGCAATATTTGTAGTTTATATCATTATGAATGTCTTATGCCCTGAGTTAATGTTTTAATTTGTTAAACCGTGTGTTTATTTTTCATTTTTTCCCGACAGCAGAATCTTTTTTTGCTTCTCTGTGGTTTTGTTGTTGTTTGTGGTGCCGCTCCATGAACATCGTTACAAGGCCGCCAGGTGGCGCGCCTTGGAATGTTCGTTGACAGGACGCGCAGCTTCATTTTCTTTCCTCATACCGGGAGCGAAGCTGCATGTCTCTGCGCGCAGCATTTCTCCTGCCTGGAGAGTTATGCCCCTCGTCTGGAGAGGTCGGTAATTCTATTGCCTGTAATTTCTTAATTGTTAGATGCCTTATGAAGGTTTTTGTTTTTTTGTCAGGGTCTGTATTACAAATATCTATAACATAATTCAAATATTTTTCCCTAGATGCCCCATATTGGGATTTGTATTGGCATACCCCTTCTTCTGTGGGACACACTCTCAGGCAGAAAAACCCCTTACAACATTTATATTTACTGGCACCAGGGGTGTATGTGTCCCGGGCTGAGACCCTTCATCAGTGCAGCTTCGCCCACGTATATCCTTATTTAGGTTTACACCCAGCCATTTTTTATTATAATAGCTTCTGTTTATTATATAACTTTCAGGATACCCTCCTAATAAAATCTATACTATCACCAGTAGTATTACCTGCCTTCTTATAAATAAACAGTGTTCTAATATTCTTTTTTGCTACCATAATGGAGATTAATGATGAGGAAGAATTCTGACACACTGTAGATGCATCTATTTTTAGAGCAGTCTCTGAGGCCATTGGTCCCCTAAAAGAGAGACTTTTGTAACAGATTGAGCATGAATGGGCCAGGTTGACATCCTCTACACCTATTCTTTTGGCCCCCTCCTTTACCTCCAAAAGATTCTCAAGCTCCAACAAATGATGCAGTTCCTGCAAAATGTCGCCCTCAAGCAGGAATTAATCACAATGTTTTTGATCGTATTAGACACTTTCTTCATCCAGCCAGACTCCTTTCCTTCCCTAGACCCTGTGGTAATTTCTCGGATCCACCCCCTTCCTCCCCTAATCATCAGTATTCTGATTCCTTCTGTTACCCTGATGATGATCAGGTCCCTCCAGACCTTGGCTCCCTTCTTCCTAGCCCCCTCCTACAGATCTGTGCCAGACTTTTCAGACATGCTGGACCCTGATGAAATTGTTCGTCCCCGGTCTTCCAAATGGGTTCCGTCCGTCAAAGTAGCAAGTTATGTGGCGGGATGATTACGGAAACCTCTGGAGAAAGTAGCTCGTAATTGTCTTAGAACAGAGTGTCCCAGACCTTCTTTAGTGGACAAGGTGGCCCTTACACCAGAATTTGATCCTAGTATGTCTACTTTACTCCAAATAGTTATCAAGGATCCAGAAAAGGGAATAGCTAGATCCTGATAGGCATGTCAGGGCAAACTTCTGGATGTCCTATGCCATTAACAAAAATGTTGGAAATGGCTGTGGATGCCAAGTCTACAGACTCATTAATTTCGCCAGATATCCTATCAGGTTGGGCACAATGTGCAGTAATTTTCCTTGGCAACGCCAATTGTGCCCTTTCAACTGAGCACAGTTGCTCCTTGCAGATTCTAAGCTGGAAGATCTTGCTAATTCTGAAGCAGGAACTGTAGCTCAAGGTGGACTTTTTGGCGAGCCCTTCATTAAAGACTTATGTGAATACTTTTACATAATTGGATAAAGCGCTATCATACATTAAAGTTGCAAGGTTGGTTGGTTATAGGGGTTGGTCACAGCCAAAGCCTGTGCGCTGCAGTGGTTAGATTAACATATAGTAATGAAAATTACATTATTTTTTTAAAAAAATAGAAATTCACTGAGATGTTAACGTTGGGAGATAGAATTTTAAAAAAACATAGAAATTAACTTTTAAAAACCAAAGATTACAGGGACGTTATAGTTAGGTTCACATTTTAAACATAAAAATCAAAGAAATTCACCAGTTATAGTTAGTTATTTCAAGCAACTATAACTTGTGCCCTAAGGTAAATGTGAATTGCACCCTCCCCATTCACTGCTATTTAACCCACAATATACGGCACTCATGACATCTTTGATAGCATCATCGATAAAGTCACTGTAACATCTGCAGTAAAACTATTGATCACATACCTGTGTATGGTGGGGCACGAGTTATATTTACACGAGTTGTAGTTATTTGGTGTTTTAAGTGCATTTCTCTGTAACCTTTGTTTTTCTTCAGTGAGATATATATGTATTTTTATTTTTATATATATATATATATATATTTTTAAAAAAAATAAGTAGCTATAGTTAGGACCTAGTTTCCGTAGGAAGAGCGTTTTTTGTTTTGCCAATAAGTTTGACGCCGCTTGATGAATCTTCACAAATGTTTTAAACTAATACGACAGTCTGTTCAGCTGCTGTCTCAAAAGTTTTGGGCTGATCCATCAGTCGGGGCCTGAGAAAAAGAGGGGGGGTCCTAAGGGATTTTGAACAGATCTACAGCCCGAAGCGCAGGATGGAATTACATCAACTTTGGTGTAAAGCTAGCTTTTGGCTCAATAAGCTTGCTTTTTGTAATTTGGTCTAAATCTGTTCAGCAGTTTTAGAGATATTAGAGTTTTAAAAATATAAATAGGCTGCCAACACTTCAACGAGGCAGTGTTGGCAGCCATCTTGGGACTCGCCAAGTCAGAGCAAACACTTCAGGAGACATGGCCTGGCCCCAGGGGTTGAAGTCCCTAGGGTCAAAATCGGCCTGGGGAGGGGGCAGTGCTGCCCGCCGCCCCCAGAGTCTGTGGTTCTCCCTTTAAATTATATTCCTCATATATTGATAGATTATATACAAAATTTTCACTTAAAATTTTAAATAATAATAGTTGTCACACCTTACATAGGCAGTGTCTGTCATGAGTGAACATAAACACAATTGTATTATTCACATCCGTCGTCATCACCTTCTGAATAAGTGTCATCATTCTCTGCGTATTTGATTTTCACAGGCGGGAAGTCTGCATATGTCAGTGTAATTAAGGTCATTTAGACAGCAGGCACATGTAGGCAGTTTGCAGTCCCTAATGCAGTTGCAAGCTAAAGGGTCTAACCCAGCCTAACCTGCTGGCTGCCTCTCCATCCAGTCCACTACCAGTTGCTCTGCTCCCTAGTTTTTTTCCAACTTCCACCGTCTCCCTATTGGACTAGGTGTCTGTGGACCATTCAGAAAACATCTCTTGCTTATAGCAGCTTGATAATTTGCAAGTTTGTCGTGTTTCTTCAGAAAGTCCCTGCAAGGTGGAAGATGGTGACTGTTCATCTCACCCTTCGTTATGCAGAATAGGTGATATCTCAAGTCATTCATGTGATGAGCCAAAGATTTTGGTGCATACAGCAAGCATGATAATTGCTCCAATTTGTCCATTAGTTCATCAGAAAGATCCCATTTGTTTTCGAGTTGCGAAAATGTTTCCTGCGTATGTCTGTTGGCAGACAGGGTTTTGAATGCACTTATTTACCTTTTCCTTTTCCCGCAAACGTGCTTACTTTGTTTCTGTGTCACATCTGGTAAACACATGGAGACCTAGCATAGCTCGACAAACATTTTCACCAAGAGTTGAAGCTATTTGCCCAATGTCAAGGACTCGCATGTGTATTTTAGTACCCCATTTCATAAACAATTTAGTGATGATTCTGTCATGGAATCCCAAACACATAAACACATCATTGTCATCTAAGCTTATCATTAATGCCTCATAACAGTCATTAGCAGCGTGTGTCGCATGCAGCAACAAACAATCATTTGCTTCTTCGTGTGCACTTTTGAGATTGGGCACTTTGTGGCTTCCTTCACCTGTGAAGGGAATGTGCTTTATTCTCAAGTTTGACAAAACACTCTGCTTTCCTCCATTCATTAACAAGAAATGCGATGAGAGTTGTTTTATTCCTTACGTGGCTTAGGAATTTCCTCCGCTGTCTGACAATCTGAGGCGGTGAGATGCTCTGTAACTGGTGCCCGAGCTCTTCCCCTCTGATTGTCCTTTCGCTGTTCTTAACAGACGTCTCATTGTATGTATCAAACCCAACATCGATTCTTTGACTCCTATTTCTTTCCTGCAAAGCCATGGACAAGGCAGACATAGCCAAGTCACTAAAGTTGTATTCTTCTGTTTTTACTCTCTGAACAAGAACCATACCATCAATCACCGTGGCTGGATTTCCAGGTATTTCCTCAGCAGTGGTAATGTTTTTCTGCGAGTATGTTACTAAAACAGCTTTGTTTGTCTTTCGCAACAGACCTTCTGGAGTTGCTAACGCCCATGGTAAAGGTCTTAAGGGACGGGAGAGTACATCCGCCTCTTGAAGGTTTTGATTTTGTGCTGTCACAGTGATTCAACCAAATAATGCTTTGTCTGCTTTCATGATTATTCTGCCATTGCTTTTCACTGACTTCTTCTTGGACATGTTAGTGAAGGTTTTTTCATTTTCATTCTTCTCAATAGGTGGATTATTCTCAAGTCGCTCAAGTTTAAAGTCTGTATGGCACTGTTCACCTATTTCATGTGCCTTCATTATTTTTGGATACTACGGGCCTCATTACGACCCTGGCAGTCGCCACGGTCGGACCATCAGCACCACCTGTTTTCCTCCGCAGGAGGGACTGGCGGTGCTGGCGGTTCTAATCCGGTAGGGCAGTGCTGCAAGCAGCGCCACCCTGGGGATTACAACCCCCCTCTCTGACAGCTTTTCCCTGAGATAGCACCGCCATGTAAATGCGGGCGGAGACGGGATGCAGGGGGCCTCAGTGGGGCCCCATCACGCTGTTCATTGTCTGCTTTGCAGACCGTGAACAGTGCTACGGGTGCTGGTGCAACCTACGCACTGCAGTATTGCCTCTGGCTCAATTATGAGCCAGCTTCAATGTTGTAGGCTGTTTTCCGCTGGGCTAGTGGCTGACCAGTGGGAAACTCCCAAAGGGGCCTGCGGGAAGGCGGCTGCACTGGAGGCAACCTGACTGCAGGAATTTGGCAGACGACCTTTTTTGCCCGCCAAACTCCTAATGATTCCCCAAGTCTTGAGATGCCTCTTTTGCTGTGGAGAGACTAATGAGATCATGGGGCCTGACAAATGGGTTTATCCAGCTTTGAACCAAACTAACAGCTCTCATAATGGTATTGTTGTCTTTTTCAATTCGTGACTTGTTTAGGTCTGTGTGAGTAAGATCTGATCTGTTGTTACAAACTATTTCCTTTATCTGACCTAAAAAGGCGCTTCTTTGTTCAGCCATCGTATATTATCTTTTCACAACACCTGCCTTGCAGTTGGACCTTGTCGTACCACCCAGAGTCTGTGTGGCTTTGTTGACTGTTACTTCTATTGCTTGATCGACTGGAATTCGGCCAAATGAATTGACATCTAACAGTTGAACTGAAAGGCATCCGTTGATGAAGTTGTGGTGTATCTCTGGATGTTTCACTGCAAGTAGTGTCATTTTGGCATAATATACAGGAAGGTATCTAGCATAGTTCATCCTATCATATGCAAAACACCATGGGATCATAGAGCGTATGACAGTGAGATGAAAATGCCAGTTTCCTTCTCAAGTCCTAAAAGGAACTGTTTAAGGTAATCAGGCACTGTGAATTAATCTTTATCAACGTCTGATGGATGATATGGCCATGGTGTTGAGGTCAATTTGTTTTAATCATTGTTCTTATGTGCGATGATGTTTGATCAATGATCTTGTTAATGTCTTTTGCCTTAACCTTTAAAACTGATCTCTTTTCAGACTCTGGTTTTCTCTTACAACGTCCTGTAGCATGACACTATCAGGTTGTGCCATTCATTTTCCTTGGTTGTCACCAAACTCGTAGTCCAATTTTCTTGTAGTATGCTTCTTGGTTGATTCATCTATTCCCTGTATTCCTCTGCATGTTATGAGGGGTTCAGGCCTTTTAGTGAGAGTCGTCAGACGAATTACCTCTTTGTTAGGATTAATCACAGTTCTAATATATTGAAATAGTTCATCATATGCTTCATCTCTCATATGTTGTAGTGATCATCAGTTTGAATGCTAGATGCATGATCTTCCTCCTTTGCTTTAACCCTTGTATAGTTCCTATAAGAAGATGCATGATAATGAGCTTCTGAAGCCACTATGTCCCTACTTCAAACTGCTAAGATCTTTGAATCACAATTAATGGTCACACACCCTCGTAGCCTTTTGTCAACTCTAAGCTACCTGGCCTTGATTAATTTCTTATGGGTTGATGGTCCCTTTTAGCATTTTAGCCTTTTACAAAATATACATTCTTCAGCATACACATTTCACTTTAATGATGTTCTTCTGTTTACTTGTGCATTCACTAGCTCCAGCATCATCACTGACACTTGCTTCAGCTTTTAGCTTAATAGTCTGTAAATCTCTCTTCATAGTAAACGTGCTCCTGCACATCCTGTGGTAAAATACTTGGGGAACCGTGTTGCATTCCACATTTCTCGCAGCGTCTAACAGTGGGATGTGATTCCTTACTTGAACTGCTGCTAACTAAGTTTTCCATGATGAGTAGTCCTGCGGTCTTGTCAGGGTGACTCATGTTGGACATTTGACCATTAATGAATTCTACACTGGGGACTGGGGACTGAAGATGTGATTGTTTCAGTCTTCTTCATGATGTTGCATGGTCATTCACCACCAGCTCTGGGAAAATAAATGTTTTTAAAAAATTATACATTTTACTTGGTATTCTTAATATAATCATAATTGCTATTTTAATTATCAATTTACATAATAACATTTACTGTAATTGTAATTTTTAATAGAATTCACAAACATAAAAATTATTTGAAAAAATTCCATTTACACCAAGGTATCTTTGGAGTGGAGTGGTAACTCACAAAAAGCAGTGATGACTGCTATCACTTATTTTCCTTCTCTAGGCATCCATTCCTTGCCAATAAATCATATTAAAACCCATCCGCCCAAGTGGTACCGATAACATGGTTTGCTCAAGGCTTAAAGGTGATAGTGTGGAAGAGAATACTACATGAAAAAACTGCTAGGCAAAAGGCTAATAGAAAGTGGCAAACAAAGGAACGCCCCCCCGGTGCGGTGCCCACATAGTGCCTCAGAAACATGCTCCAGTATGTGATGTCAGAGTGATAAAGCTGGCTGGGAAACTCATCACACAAGCTGGTGATACTGTGTTGAGACGACAGCATGCCCAAGGGAAAAAGTGACAGTAGGATGTCAAGCTTTACCTTGAGAAATACCGATAGCTTAGTAACGCAGAGTGCTCCAATGAAGGGGAAAAGAATGCAAGATACACTGTGGCTCTTCCTGAGTGAGAATGCAAGGTATAGCCTGCTTTGACAATGAATGCTTAGCAAAGTGCACTACAGTAATTCCAATTTAACCAGGGCTCACTGCTTGCAAGCATCCTAGTACCATGAAGAAACTATTGAAATAACCCTGAACTCAGATCGAAAGTGAGAGGACAGCAAAACAAAACACGCTCCCCTCAAAATAAAATCCCCCAAAAAAATGTAAGTCAGCCACTCAGCAAAGAAAGACGAACTGACCATGATAGATTACTGATAGGGAACACTGGATAAAAGAAGAGGAAAGAACAAAATTAAGTGGAAAAACTCACAAAGCAGAAGAGTGGAAGACAAGCGTGTTATTCCCTATTGGAGAAACCTCTGAATCACAACAAGAAGAATCACATAATTGGAAGAGGGCTGGCAGCAGATGGGAACATGTATGCAGCACTGGCGGAAGACTTTGAGCCACTAAAATTCCTCACATAACTATGATTCTGAAACCCAGGAAAGCATTTGAAGTGTACAGAGGTCATGCTGATGAACAATAATGTGGTACTGTAGTAACCTAACTTTAGAAATGTGAGTATCTAAAGACAGGTTTGAGTGTTGGGGCTGCTGCTTATACAAATGACCTCACCACCACAATGAAGTGTTTCAGTTTCCCATCGATGAAGTACAATCAGTAGAGAAATTATATGTTCCAACAGTTGAAATGTTTAAGGTTGGAGCAGGCAGGGCTGGGCGAAGGCAACCAAAAATCTACTAATCCTGTGTCATGTATACTAATCATACTAAGATTCCTTAGACGTCAGGAGGGTTAAACCCTCCAGTTATCTGCCACAAGATGTGGCAAATAAGAATCACCAGACATCAACTATTTAAAAGAAACCCTTCATAGCCAAAATATATCACATTGATTTCTCATACATCTTACCTGACAATTTTACTCTCCAACAAGAGTGAACGTTGGAGATGATTGTGGCTCACTGGAACTTTTCCACTGAAGTAGAGGAACTTGTTGAAGACAAAAAAGAAGGTAGGTTTGTAATGATTGTTGAGAAAATAAAGAGTAAGGATGTCACATTAATCATCTGCTGTGTTCCTGACACAAATAAGGAAGCACATCTTTAGTACAAGATAGATATAATCAAAGATAATGAACTGATATTGGTAGGAAATTTTAACATGGTTCAGGTGCCACTCATTCGTAGGCACCACCCGGATGCATACATAAACAGTGGCATCTTCCAGTTGCTTATAAAATGGTTCACAAAGTTAGGATTGCTCGATATATAGAGAATATCAGAAAAGAAATTCAAATTTTTCTCCTGTGGTCACGAGACATAATCATGAACTGATATAGTGAGGCATAGATTCTTTGAATAAAATTAAAATATATACATTTTATATAGGCCTGATCACAGTTTCAGATCATGCCAATATGAAATTGCCATGTGGGGGTTAGAGCCACAAAGAGAGGCTCATGGCCGTTTGATTCTGCTATCTTGAAAGATAGAATATATGAAACAGACCCCAGAGAACAGATTATGGAATACTTCTTGCTAAATCTAAATGGGGCTGTCTCAGTACATCATATCTAGGATGCCTACAAGACCCTCAAAATGTGAAAGTGCATAGCTGTAAAAGCAAATAAGAAGCATAATTGGATGTTAACCAAAAATAGTTTGGAAAATATTTTTGTGAAAGCTGAACATCAACTTGGTGATACAGGTTTCCTCCAATCATAAAGAATCATGACAGCTTTGAAGGACATGTAGATTTACCTATGTAACTCTCAGAGAGAGTACAATTTACATGTAAACAGCATTTGTATCCGAAGACAAATCATTGGCTGCCACATTACGCACTAACCAAAGATCGAACAAGAATACTCAGTGTATGGAGTCCTGATGGTTCATTGACAAACATGGATCGGGGAAACAAAATGCTTTCACCACACTCTTACATAGCTTAAACCTGGGATATGTACTTGACTACCAAAATATAGCTAACTTTAAAGACTTAAAACTGCATACTGCATGCGAAATTGTTTTAGTAGAATCACTATTCAAATCCAGAGGGCCACAACAGCTGTTTTTTTTATAATAAACAATTCTGCTCACTTTTAGACCCGCAGCTGACTGAAACATACAATTTATTTCCGGACATTACATTGCCACATTGACAATGAGTGAAGTAAATAGTGCTTCTCCATAAATCTGGTAAACCAAAGTAACACTGTGCCTCATACAGACCAATCTCCTTATTAAATGTCGACAAATAGAATGAAATCCCTTAGTGCCTTCTCTCATACACTCCGATTATATAACAGACACATTTTGGATAATACAAGACACGTCTCCACCTAATCCGAATACCGTAATTAAAGGAAAATACTAATGAGAGTATACACTAGACACTGAAAATGCCCTTTGTCCTCATTGAGTAGCCTTTCCAGCAACTGATGCTGAATAGGGTAGGACAGGCTCTGAACTGCAAAAATACATTTTAGATGGATATTCAGAGCCAACAGCAATTGTAATGGTAGTCCATTGCTGTGAAGACTGATATCTTATTTTCTCCTCATCTAGGAGACCAAGGCAAGTCAGTTGGCTCTCCCACCTTCTTTTTGCCATAGCAGATTCAGGCAGTGAAGGGAATGATAATCAGTAGGATCTCTCACAAAATATATTAAGTTAAGGAAAACTTGGAGATTATTACTAAAAGTGCTATACGTAATGTAGGATTTTGGAATTGTCTATGACTTACAGGTTAATTTAAAAAATCTGAAATTTTAAGTGTAAGGCCAAATCCAGGTACTTGAGAGACTGGTGACACTCTTCCTCCTCTGTGGGTAAACGATAAACAATCATAACAAAAATTTGGGAGTATTCATTACCCAGGTGATTTAGAGTTTATAGAAATCAAACTATCCTCCTCTGTGGAGATGTTCAAAAAGACCTTCAAAGAAGGGAAACCCTTATTTATCTAATGCCAGGCAGGCCTGGGATACATTGTGGCTTCATATACAACACCGGCCAAGCATAGTGTATGTATCAGATTTAATACAACCACTTATATAAATTTATGACTCGTTATTGAAAGATGCAAGGATAACATTTTCATCTTCATTCAATTGAGTGCACCACAACCGAACTTTGGCACAAAGCGGGACCCATTAAGTAAAGTGGAAAGCTTGGTAAAAGTGATACATGCCGCTTAACGAAATATCAATAATTATACCCAATTGCAGATAGCTGATGCTGGAAGGGATGTGGGATAGGAGATGCCCTACACATGTGGAGGACGTGCCCTGTCCTGTAGATGTATTGGAAGGAGGTTCCGCGTCACATTAGTATGATAATAGGATTTTTAATACTGTATAACCACTGAGTGCTTGAGGGTCAAGGTTAGACCACCGGCAAATTGGTGGTCCGACCACGACCCACGACAGTAATGCGCCAAGGTCGGACCCCCGACACCGCCAGGTTGCCACCAGTCGACAGCCTGGCGGCCTCACCGGTTATAACCTGCCAGGGCACCGCTGCTTGCATCGCTGCCCTGTATATTACGAGTCCCCTTTCCACCAGCCTTAACATTGCGGTATCCCCGCCATGCAAAGGCTGGCGGAAAGGGGGTGCTGAGGCCCCCTTGGACGGCCCCGTCACGCTTTCCACTGCCCGCCACATTTGCGCCGCCTCAATTACGAGCCGGAGTCAATGTTAAGGTCCTGTTCACTGCAGGGCCGGCGGTGAACTCCTAATAGGGCCGTCGGTGTTCTGGCTGCCGCCCACCAAACTCATAATGAGGGCATTAGTATTATTGTTGGGAACGTGCCTAACATCATTGAGAAAGCTGTTGAGAAATGAGTGGGCTCTTATAATCCACAAGCTACCAGTAGCAAATCAAGGAAAAGGCAGTGACACCAACCAACAATATTTGGCCAAGACAGTTATGGACTATAATGACAATATAAAAACTGATGCAACACCTGCAAAATAAAAGGCAAAGATGAAGTGTGACCTGGAAACCGTTAAATTATAAAGCGCTTCACCGAATGTGGCCGGTCTGTCTATTTCCAAACTAACTAAAGTTTCAATTCTGTTAAGGAGACGGGGCACGGATTATCTCACCCGCCTAAGACATTCAGATCCCTTCCCTTAAGAATACCTCTTTCAAAAATGTATTGACACTTGTTTTGAAGTATAGGAATTTTGATTTCCATTTTTAGGTCGAGCCTAGGCAGCGTGCAAGAGCTTTCTCTCGACATGTTGTAATCTACATCTGTGGCTTGCACCATGCCTTTCTCACACCTATCACTTTAATTTGTTCCTTGCCCTGCCTCTTAAAATTCCCTGGATTTTGTAGGTAAATGATTTACGTTTGTCCCGCCTCGAGGCTGCTTTGTTACCGCCTTGGAGACTGACTGTTACATGGATTATTGCACGATCTGTCATATACCCGGTCATTTAATCGGCCCAGTACTTTTTTTTTTAGATCGAGCGACGAACACTTTGACCTGTTGTTAGTATTGTAGGCTTTTAACCACGCCCATCTCATGCCTATTACTTTCACTCGTTCGAGGGCTTGCTCATCAGAATTCTCTTGATATCATTGGTAAATGCTTCACGTGTGTCCTGCTTGAGGCTGTTTTGTCACACCTTGCATACTGCCTTTGTGAAATGGATAATTGCACGACTGCCGATATAATTCAGCATTTGTGAACTATTTTTTTTCTCGTTGCATGGTGGTCATGGCACACACAGCGCGAACAGGCACCACAGCATGAACCTGTTGTATAAACCCTTCATGTGTATTCAGAATATTTTGTACGGATACAATGTACTCTTAACTTTGCTTCCACCCTTGTTAAAATAAGATAAGCCTCTTTATTCAGTATATTTTTTATGCTGTCGCGCCTCCTGTATACCACCCTTCGGGGGCCTCGAGCCCGTTATTGAGGTCCAGAAAATAAACAAAAAATAGTGCCTGCGGTCTGGCTCCCTGGTGTTTATTCCGTCCTAGCTTGGCGGATTGAGTTTCCTGTCCCTTCAGCTGACGCATAGCATACCATAACTCAATATAACACAACATTGCATAGCATAACATAACACCACAACATAGCATAACATAACACAATATAGCATAACATAACACGACATAGAATAGCATAACACAATCTAAGAACATAGCATGGTATAATTTACCACGATCTGACACGACATAGCATAGATTAACATAACACAACATAGCGTAACACAATATAGCACAGCATAGAACAGCATAACAAAACAACATAACACAACATAGCATAACATAACACAACATAGGACAACATAACGTAGCATAACATAACAAAACATATAACAGCATAGTATAACTTAGCATAGCGTAACATAACAAAGCATAGCATAACATATCACAATATAGCATAACACAACACAACATAGCATAGCGTAACATAACAGCATAACATAACACAATATAACATAACACAACATAGCATAGCGTAACGTAACACAACATAGCATAGCGTAATTTAACAACATAGTATAACGTTACACAACATAACACAGCATAGCATACACAACATAGCATAACATAACACAACACAACATAGCATAGCATGGCATACATCAAATTAGCATAGCATAACACAACATAGCATAACATAGCATAAGTTTAGTTTAATTTTATGGTTTTATAGATTGCATAGCTACCCTGGTGCATCCCAGCGCTAAGGTATGTGAAGGACTCCTGAGAAAAAATTAGGACAGAGGATTTGCTAACACAAATCCATTACATAACACTACATAGCATAACACGACATAGCAAAACATACATAACATAGCACAATACAATATAGTATAGCATAACACAAAATAACATAACACAATATAGCATAGCATAACACAACATTGTATAACACAAAATAGAATAGCATCACACAGCATAACAACACAGTATAGCATAACACAATATAACACAACATAGCATAACGTAACACAACGTAGCATAACAGAATACAACATAGCATAAAATAACAACATAGCATCACATAACACAACATAGCATAGTGTAACATAACGCAATATAGCGTAACATAACACAATATAGCATAACATAGCATTGCATAACATAACACTATATAACACAACATAGCATAGCATAACAGAACATGATATAACACAGCGTAGCATAACATAACACAATATAGCATAGCATAACACATAGCATAGCATAACATAAAACATAGCGTAGCATAACACAGTGTAACACTTTATAACACAGCACAGGACGACAAAGCCTACCAGATCACAACATAAGACAACATAGCCTATCATAGCATAAAACAACATAGAAACACATAGTATATCATAACACAACATAGCATTACATAACACTACATAGTATAACATAACACAAAGTAAGACAACATAGCCTGTCATAGCACAACATACAACATAGCATAACATAACACAACATATATCATAGCATAACATAAGACAGCATAGCATAAAACAACATAGCATAGTATAATATAACACAACATAACCCACATAAGTCCACACCCAACCACATGCTTCCACTCCATTCCAAACCAAAACACATGGGTAAAAAACATTGTCATTTGCAACGCCTATAGCTCTAACTCTAGCAAACGCGAGACGGATTGCATTGCAAATGCTTGTTTCTTTTGCCTCGCCTCTTCGCGCTACATAGCCATATCTTTCTTCCTCTTCCTTGTTTTGGGCATGCCGCTGTTTCTTTGTGGTATCTGTGCGCAAACGCTGCAAGCTGAAGGGGGGGGGGGGGGCATTTTTTATTTCTGTAATCCTTTTTTTAACAGGGTCATGTTCCCCAAACTCGATCAGAGTGCATTACATGAAGATGTGAAGTTTCATATAGCGTGAACTCAATCTGAGGAGCGCTTTACATGAGTACCACGCACATACACGTTTGGCAGTTGAAAAATATACAAACTGGAGCATTTAAAACAGAAAAAAAAACACAGAAATCCTCAAAGCGGCTCTCCCATCACAGCAGATGAGCCAATACTACAATATTCACTACACTTAGGAACTCACCCCTCACCCGGGGCATTTCTTTTTCAAAACATGATTGCCCATAACTCAGCCTGTGGTGGTCCTATGACAATGGAACCACCACCAAACCAATCAGCACGACACACTCTTTCAATCTAGGTCATCTCTGGGAACCCACACTAGGTTGGGGTGACCCCCAAAATAGTAACCTCTCCCACCATTCAATGTCTTTTCAAGCTCTCTCATAGCTGTAACTTTTGTTTTACAGCTGGGAGCAGTTTGTCTTTTAAGGGCCTTGTTTGTCATAGTATTGCAGTAGGTCTGGTAGGCCTGACAATGTGTGAGGCACAACTCCCTCTAAGGGTTACATGTATGGTTACACTGCATTACTTTCTGCCATTCTGTTTTCATGTGGTTATGCCCCTTAGGGACTGACTATATGGTTACATGACCATGTTTCTTACAAATGCTATTTTTATTGTGGTGTTCTGTAGGGGCTGTTCTGAGCATTATAGTCAAGCTACTACAATATTTGCTGCACTCGGAAACTTGCCCCATAATGCTTTGTGGGGCATTCCTTTTGCAAAACATTTTTGCCCAAAACTCACTGTGTGGTGGTCCTACACTCTTCTGTCTAGCCCATTTCTTGGTCCCTATACTAGGTTGGAGGGACCCCAATATAGTAACCTCTCCCACCATTCAATGTCTTTCTAAGCTTTCTCATGGCTGAAACTTGTTTTACAGCTGGGAGTAGTTTGTGTTTTAAGGGCCTTGTTTGTAATAATATTGCAGTAGGCTTGCTAGGCCTGAAAATGTGTAAGGCAGTATGCCCAGTAGGGGCTACATATATGGTTACACTGCATTACTTTCTGCCATTCTGTTTTCATGTCATTATGCCCTCTTGGGGCTGACTGTATGGTTTCATTACCATGTTTCTTACAAATGCTATA
Source organism: Pleurodeles waltl (assembly GCF_031143425.1). Lineage (NCBI taxonomy): Eukaryota > Metazoa > Chordata > Amphibia > Caudata > Salamandridae > Pleurodeles > Pleurodeles waltl. The sequence continues at coordinate 241,438,268 of NC_090445.1, forward strand.
CTTATTATGCTGTCCTCTAGGGGCTGTTCCGAGCATTGCAAACAATATTTGCTGCTCTTGGAAAATCAAATTTTTGCCCATAATGCACCGTGTGGAGGTCCTAGGACAATGGGGCCACCATCAAAATGTTCAGCACAACACATTCTTGTTGTCTAGACCATCTCTGGGTGCCCACACTAGGTTGGTGTCCCCAAAATAATAACCCCTCCCACCAGTCAGTGTCTTTTTAAGTTCTATCATGCCTGGAACTTTTGTTTTACAGCTGGGATTAGTTGGTGTTTTAGGGGCCTTGTTTGTAATATTATTCTAATAGGTCTGCTAGGCCTCAAAATGTGTAATACACTACACCCTGTTGGGGCTAAATATATGGTTACACTACATTACGTTCTGCCATTCTGTTTTCATGTGGTTATTCTCACTAGGGGTTGACTATATGGTTACATGACCATGTTTCTTACAAATGTTATTTTTATAGTGGTGCCCTCTAGGGGCTGTTCTGAGCATTAGACCAGATACTGCATTATTCGTTGCACTTGGAAACTCGTACCATAATGCTTTGCTTTTACAAAACCTTTTTGCCCTGAACTAGCAGTACGACGTGATCTTCCTGTCTAGGTCATAACAGGGTCTCCACACTAGGTTGGGAGGGACCCCAAAATAATAATATAAAAATATATAATAAATAATGACATTTTTTTTTTTACGCATATAGAGGAAGAAGGTAAATGGAAATCCTTTAGTTATATGCAGGGCCACTGGAATTATGTGGCAGAGAGGACCAAATTATGCGGCAGGGTTGACCAATTTATGTGGCAAGAAAAGTCCAGGTATGCATTCACAACGGCAATAGCTCTAACTCAACAAATGCAAGACCTGTTGGATTGCAAATGCTTGTTTGATTTTGATAGGAGTGGAACAAAACCAGGATTATTAATGAGGATACAGTTTGTCTTAATGAGAATAGCTGGTTCGAACGATATAAGAGAAAGTGCTTCTTTTCTTGAGGATTGTTATAATTGACCAGTTATGACTGATTAGTTATTAGACTGTGGCTGCTTTTATAGAGATCCATAGGACATTTTGTTCTCAAATGAAATGTTATTTTGATTGACTGCTGAGTTAAAACAAATGAAGAGGCATGCATAATTCTTGCCTCTCTGTCCTTACTAAAATTGAACATTTTCTTCTTGTTTGCTAAAAAAGGATTTATTCTTCTTCCCTGCTGTGCTGTGGCTCTGTTTTCGTGAAAATATTTTTCTTTTGGGTTCAAGTTTTGGTTGGGGCAAACAAAGGCCCTCAGGCTTTGTTAGGGTTCACAATTCTAACCTTTGGGGGCTAATTCTTGCATCCAGTAATGATGGCTGCAACAGAAAAAAGTTCTATTGCAGCCAGCTAACAGTCTCAAGCCTGCGGACTCAGCTTTGGGTCTGCAACTCTAAATTGGATGATTGGAGAAAAAGTTCAGTCATCCAATAGGATTTATTTTCTAAATTGAGTCAGTGAACTTAGTTTAGCGTATAGTTTGAATGCTGAAACTCCAAACATTATTTTTTAACTGTTAAAAGCCTACCCCACACATTTTTGCCACAACTCTAGTTTCTTAAAAACTACTGAGTAAATGTATCCCAATCCAAACACAGGTACTCAAGTAAAGGTCTAGTTTCAAATCTGATAGAAGTTCATGTTAAGTTGGGTGCAATCCCGTTAAGTGATTTTTTTCCCTACATCAACATAAAGAGTACTGGGTGAATTTAAATGGGAAATGCAGCTTTTTTCCAACCTCAGACATATTTTCATGAGATCTATCATGCCAAACCTAACAAAGATTTCCCTTTTGTTTGAAAAGTTTCATTCAGATTAACGATAAAGTAATCAAAAAAATTGCAAATAGCTTTTTAAAGGAAACTCTACTCACCTTTTTACTATCTCCCAGGCGTGAGACTGGAAACTTTTCAGCAGTACCTCCATGTGCTGGAAGGTGGCGCCTCACAGCTCCACTCTGACAGTAGTCTGTGGGGCCGATAAAGGCACCAAAAGCGCGTGCGGACATCAGTTTCTTTCTTTCCGGGAACCCAACATGAATCCGGAGCTCTCTTCTTCATCTCTCAGACAATTTCCTCAAAACATTTTGAAATTCAACAGTGTGCAAGGGAATGTCACCCCTAAAAACAACAGGTTTCAAGCTCTTTAAGGAATGTTGCAAACAGATGTCTGTGACGGATCCCCCCCATCTGGTGTTCCTGTAATGCGAGGGTTTGTGCCAGTACTCTAAGGCTCGCAGTGACTGTTAGTTGATTAACTCGAAGCCCATTGGGGGACCACAAGGCAAAACACTACATCACAAAGCATAAGAACAATCCGTGATGGTACCAGTCTAAGTTGTGGTCCAGGTCATAAACCTGGTCCTGTTCTTGCTGTAGAACTCGACAAAACTGTTCCAAAGGCCAGTCTTCATCAAGATTGTCCAGTAAGTCCAACAATAAACATTGAAGGTGAAATATTGTCACTCGCATTTACATGAAAAGCGGGGATGGCACAATAGCTCTCAATATTGCTTCTAGAGTTTGTTGACTTCACAGCTGATCCTGTAACTGGTTCCGGCTCAACCAGAGTTTTTGGGGCATTCTCTGACGATCCGAATCTTTGTTGGCTCCTTCTGGTGAGCAGTCTAGCCCAAATGTGCCAAAAGGCCCTCCCTCTGGACTACTGCCAGTGGATTCAACCTTAGTGGTATAGGGACCCTTCCAGCCCATAATGTGGCCTACGGCTTCAGGTCTGACCCCGCCTCTGGTGCCACTGCCCACACTGGTTCCTGGGACTTCAACATTAGTGCTGAATCCATCGACTCCGGATGAAGAGATACCTATTGTATTCTCTGACTCAGAATTGGCGCTGGTCTAACCTCGTGAAGCTGCACCTGCTTGTTGTTGAGGCGCTGCTTTCCCCACTTGATTTGCCACCTCCACAATGGAGAACACACACCTTGCACTGTCTTTTCACACAAACTCAGCAACAGGTTTTTAAAAATATTTGTTTAACACAAACTTCATTGCATTATGTTGAGGCATGACCACACTTTGTTCTGAACACTGACAGGTTTGCATTTCTGCAATATATAATAAAACTTGATTGTTCGGTCCTGGCGGTGTTATAGCAGGTAATCATTTATAAATACAATTAGTAAACAGTGAACTTCAAACCCTCCCAGCTGCCCTAGCCCAAATGCCACATCTGCCAATTCTGAAGACCTATATGTGTACTGATACAAGAGGAAGGTAAAGGGTGGTATTCAATGTGAGACGGTGTGTGGGAGACACTGATCCCGCACATAAGGAGGGAGAGAGGTTCAAGTCTTTTATCATCTATTCAACTTAAAGATTTTATTGTGTAAAATCTTGAATTGACCAATGTTGTTGGTGGCTATCAAAACACCTCACCCTTCTCAGGAGGTTTACTTGGTACATATAAAATTTGACTAATCTGGTGCTACTTCCTGTGCTTGAAACTCTTCTAAAAGAACATCCCATTCTAGGGAGGTGGGTTTCCTGCGGAGTCCTAGATATTCCTTGAGACGCAGAGCACAGTTTTCTGCAAAACCCCAATGTGTCACTTCTTCCTTCCATGTTTGTAACTGTCATTGATTCCTTTTGTTGTGTGATAAACTGCTTTGCTAACAATAAAGATAAGTTGGCGAAGCGCTGTATTACCTTGGAACCTTTCAGTCGGGGATGAAGACAGACTAGACACTGTACAAATGTGTTCCATGGATCCAACCTGGAAGTGGAGAATATAATTTCGCAAGCTTATGTGGTGTTAGGTATACTCTGTGTAGGATAGAGAACTGGATAAGTTTTCATCTGGAATTACGGGAGACCTGTTTAGGATATTCTAATATTCGTCCCCATTCTTCGTCTTGTATTTCGCGAATGAGGTCTGTTTCTCAAGTGTGCTTCATTGAATTTAGTGGTGCCCTTACATGCACTCGGAGTCTGCGGTGAGATTGAAGCAATTCATGTATTACGGGTGCTCTCCCGTCTGGAGCCCAATATTGCTGAATGTATCAAATTATGCAGGCATGAGTTAAAAATAGTGTCTCAGGAAGACTGTTTGATTGCCCAAAATTCACATGTGACAATAGAACTCCATCCTGGAACAATATTTCCAACGTCAACATCCCCTCCCGCTCCCACAGGTCCAGACGTCATTTTGTAAGTGTCCTGGAGGGTGTAGGAAGAACACAGAAAATAATGTTTAGTGCATATGGCACAGTGCACACTGTGTATCTCAGTGCTAGTTCCTAATATGCTAGGGCTACCTAGAGTAGGGGATTGCATGCATGTGGAGTAGTTACTCCAGGGCACAACAACCTGTATAGAAGACCCCGAGCAATCTGTGATTGTGAATATCTTATTTCCGTTAAATTGTGGCCTGCTAGCCAATACGCCAGCCATTGACATGTCGGGCTGAGTTGCAGTTTAGTAAGATCTACTCTGCATCGCCCATTACCCCAGGCGAGATCTCCTAGCAGCATGTTTAACAAATGAAATACCTTAGCTGGCACCATACCCATGAGGTTAACAAAGTAGTGCAGGAGGCGGGACAGCATTACCATTTTTGCCAGAGCCAATAGACAAGCGACTGATAAAGGCAGTGTAATCTAAAAGGCGCTTTGTGATTTAACTGAGTTAATCGACCTCACAAGGTTCCCCTCAATGAGGTCCTTGGTGTCCCGATAGACATTTATACTTAGGTATTGAAAGGTGTAGAAAGTGACTGGTAAATTCATGCCACCAAATTGCAGCGTTGGGCCAGTAGCGTTAGCATTAAAGTAAAAAGCACAGGACTTTTCTATATTTATGGAAAGGCCTGATTGTGACCCTAATGTTGACAGATAAAGGAGTATATTTTGCAGTCTGATTCTTAGGTCTTGAAGGTATAGGTGCATATGATCTGCGTACAAAGACACAGAGTGCATGCATCTCCTCCCCCAGCAGTATACCCCATCCCACTGATTCCTGTTGGACATGTTGTGCTAGCGGTTCTAGCGCCAGAACAAATAAGTGGCGATAGTGGGCAGCCCCTTCTGGTTCCTTGTGCATTTTTATGTGTGTCAGAAACAGATTGTCCTGTTCTAACTTTGGCAGTAGGGCCCGTGTACAAAAGGGCAACCCATTTTATATAAGACAGCGGAATACCAAAGTGGGGTAATGCTGCCATCATATAGTCACACCCATAACATTTTGAAAGCTTGTCATACAACCAGTGAAACACAACCTGCTAATGGGTGTTGTCCGTGAGATGCAGGCATAATGTGGAAAAGCCAGCAAATATTCAGGGAGGTGTTGCACCGAGGTGGGAAGCCAGTTAAACAGAGGCAATTGTTAATTTGCCAGGTCTCCCGCACAAACATGGTTACCTATTTTAAAGGTACATAAAGAAAAATCCCAAGCTCCTGGAGCCTTTGATGGGAATATATGCTGACTGTTCTGATCTTTGAAGAGGCAAACATCAATTTCTGTATACACAGTTAGGGCTTCCTCGGTTGATATTCTGATTTTTTTAAATGTATTGAGCCTTTCCTAGAATGTATCACTAACCGCATTTCCGGGACTCTCCTACTTCAGTGGGTACCCATTTAACTTATTGAGCATGCTGCCTTTTGTTGTCAGATCCAGAATGTAAATAACCTTGGTGGTTACTTGGATAAGTACATAATGACATCACTATGTTGGTCAGACCAGATCTTTATTTCAAGCAATGGATTTTGGTTTAAGAGGCTAGGCAATGGATTCCTCACAGGTTTAAACCCAGTAGACTGGGAGAAGGCCAAATGAAATGGGAAATCATTTGAGATCTCCTATGTGTCTCACACTGCGAAATTAGCAGAATTAAAATCCATCTAAAATATATCACATTAGTTTTGACGGTTTACCACATTAGATATGTTAGTTTGTATGTTTCATGTGGTTCCTCTTGTTGAATCTTGTTAGCTATGCTTTGGAGTTTTTTTCTCAAGGCGATGTAGATCAGAGGAAAGAAAATAGTGCAAAAAGTGCTTTCTCTTTAAGATGCTGAAGTTGTAACTGTTTTCTGGTGTTTTTATATACATTTATATTTTGTGATTTGTACTTTCATTGTACATTAGATTTATCTATTTCATTTGTTTTAATAGACTGTTATCTGAATCATTAATAAACATATTTGGTTCCTTAAAATGTATCCTATCTGTTAATTAAAAGAAGTTATTCAGTTCCTCAGGTATTTACTGTTTATATCATTAAATGAGAGTCTAAAATGAAAATTTGTGATTGCTGATTTGTGAATCAAATTTTGAGGTAATGAATGTAAGCTTGGGGTAATCAAACATTTTCTCATGTCATTTAATTCCACTGCGACAGCTAGTAGAGAAGGGTTTTGTATCAAAGCTGAGAGAATTATGATCCTATCAGCTATGAAGGTGGAAAATAGACATCAGTCTCTGCTTGCTCTTGTTCCGTTTATTGCCTGATCAGCATCTGAATGATACTCTGCCCCGCTGAGAATTCCGCCTGTTCTGTCATTGAAGCTTATAATTTCCTTGTGCTCTAAACGTATTCAGAGAAAAGGGCCTTTTAAGATTGGGTTTGAAAATTTAGAACATAAACCGTAGCCGGTCAGAAGACTCAAGCAGTTATTCCTTAGTGGGTCCGGTATGACCCAGCATACCCCCTCTGCTGTTTTTCTGATCAACAGAGACAGATGAGACATATTTCCCTGTGTTTGGTGATGTATGTCTCAGGATCTTTAGATGGTCTATTTTGAGTGGATGTTTGTATGTGTGCATGTGCCCCTGCAAATTTAACCCACTAAAAACTTTTCAGGCCTTGTCATATCAAGGTTGGCAATTAGAATGTAGCAATTTTTAGTGGCCATGTATTATTTCTGTCATATCCTAAATCAGTTAAACTGTGTATTGCTTGTGCCATACAACTGTTCAGAACTTGGTTGTGGAGACCTGAAGTTCTTAGATCCATCAAGGCAAAGATGTCTATGAATGTAATCCCAAAATGTAGATTTCCCATTGGTAGTGATAGTATCAGTAAGCTATCCAAAGTAGGTCATGTGACATACACTATTTTGAGTTACAAAACTACAAAGTTGCTTCCCAGACTTCTGAGCATCAAGATTATTATTTCTAAATATGATCTCTCAGGAGCCTGCCTAAAACCAAGGTTTTCAACTCTTGCCCACAATACAGGGTCTCATGGTAGGATTGCAGTCTGCATTTTATTACAGTAATTGTTCAAGACATATGCTCTTGTACAGTTGGAAATATCAACAATTACTGAGTTATTCTCTGACAAACCCAAAGCTCTAAGCTATTTTCGACCCACGCCTCTAGAAGAAATACGAATTTTATTAATTCAACCCCTTTCACACTTTGAAATTTGTGTTTTTAAATTATTTAGGTCAAGCAGATTCAGGCTTGTTAGCTTCAAGACCTACAACACTACATGTTGCTGTGTTTGCAAGCAGTTTTTCAATTGAACTCCGACCCAGGAAACCACAAATGATAACATAGAGAAGGTCACATCATGCCAGATGGGCAGAGATGAATCACCATCACTACATTGCCCCGGTCACCATAATAATGTTTCATAATAATGCACTCCATCTTTACTGATGGTTCTTGAGAGGAACCCACACGATTGGTCAGTTCTTTCATAGTGCTACATTTTACATTAATGGATCCTCTAGCAGTTGAGCTTCACCAGGGTCCAAGAGCCCCTTCATCCCACTCCCCCCTCTTCTTAGGCAACAGGAGTAGAATTCCCTGCTTAGGCAACAAGACCATGTTAAGATTTCTAAGGGAAGAGAATAACACATTAAATATCCAATCCATTGCAGATGTATTGGATGCAAAACTCCTAATGATAACCCCCACTTAACTTCACACACCCCTCCCAAGGACCACCACGCAGTTTTGTATTAAACTCTCCTAGCACTTATGCTCCTTCTAGGCTGGAACTGCATTTACGTTCTTTTTTCAAGCTAATTTCTAAGTATCTTTTCCGATATGCATCCCATAAATTCTCATTAATCTAGGATAGTAGGTTTAACAGCAGTGTTACTTTGGCAGCCGTTTTCATATAGCTAATGCCTGTTTATAACATTTTTGTTTTGCTGTGCCATGCTGACCGAAGCACTCCTCTAAATTTTCACAGGCTGTGATTTGAACAAATCAAAACTGTACAACAATGTTCCGGAACAGTCTGAAGATGCTTTTAACTGGTGGGAAGTCCAACCGTAAAAGTCGCTCCAGTGGTAAGTTATTTTACAAAAACATAATCCTCCATATTGTGTTTTCTACCCAGATACCATAATTGCTTTTATCTTGGCCGCTTGTCATGGAGGACAATAGGGTAAATCCTCCCAGTAGGCTTAAACTAGTTTTAATATTGTTTTTGACATGGATATAACTTGACCCCCGCAAATTCACCTGGAGCATGTCAGACTTACTTGCTACACTCATTCTTGTCACACTAGAGGGCTGCTATTCGCTCCTACTCCACCATTGTTTCTTGTAAAGCATGATAGGCACAGTAGAGAACTTTTCTCAGTTTTTGTAGATATGTCTACATCAAGACAGTGTTTCTAATTTGCCTTGGTCCAGTCAAATTATAGCATTTTATGTTTCTCTTTGTGGCTAAGCTGTTATTCTGCCATTTGAGCTATAAGACCATAGTAACCTAGTCTACTGCACCATGTAGCTAGTTGCTTAAATATGATCTTTAGATCAGTCATAGACTAAGATCGTGTTTAAATGTATAAATATCATTAGTCGGACAGCCAAATATATTAGATATTGCCTTCTTCTAACACTTGATTACTAAAGCTGAGACATGTTTTTAATCTATGTTTTTATGATTTCTGATACAAGGTACCTTTTATTGAGTGTTTGACGTCTAACATAGTTTTAATAAGCATTGGCTTTGTCACCAGGTGCACCAAATTATTTAGCTTTATCAAACTTTTCCATTGAGATACCTTGATTAAGGGAGGAATGCTTTGAGATTCTTATAGATTACAGTTTTTCAGTAAGACATCAAAACTCGTTTGGGTATTTCACCTTGGTTTTCTTTTACAGTCATTTGTTTGACGTTCTGAAATTGAAAAGGAATGTAACAAAGGTGTTGTGGGAACTGAGCAAAACAACTCAAGCTATTTACCATTCAGCTTTAACTAATTCACTTGAGAATGCAATGTTTTCATACAAATACAACAGATCTATAGAAACATGTAAAGGTTAGGATGCCTTTTGAATGAAGAGACTTGATTACTGTCTCCCCCTACTACCGCTTTGACACAGTTTGAGAACCCATGTCACAGTAACTCTGTTATCTTTCACCCATCTACAGGGCCATTATAGCATATTATGAATAGATGGATATTTCTTTCTGTAAAAGGAACATATAGGCTGAGTAATTGTTGGCAAGTGGCGTCATTGTGTGTAAATGTGCGGTCTTGTAAGTGTAAGATGTTATCTTTGAGACCATAGTATTTCACATTGGCAAACGTTTTAAACTTTGCTCATTTAATTGAGGCAAATATTAATGCTAAGTTTGTTGAAGGCAGCAGAGACCTTCAGCAGCATAGTATGTTTCTGTGACTGAGTCAGCAACCATGATTGGTCAGATCTAGGAAGACAGTTGGATCTATGTTAAATCCTCAGCATAACCTGGGGTGGATATTGGTGATGCCCTGTGACGAGTGTACCCTAATTTACATGCAGAACGATTTGTGAATTATTTGCTCCTTCGTAAGAAAACTTTTTGTAACCCACTGTTATCCCTCCAAAAGAAGTATTTGTTTTCTTACTATTTCTGTAAACATTGTATAATTTTCCTCACTTTGTGATTCCCCCTCCACCCCTTCCCCCTCCCTTATTGCTAAATAACATAGCAAATGAATGAAAGAGGAAACGAAGGAGTATGTTCTTGCAGTGGACTATGCCTTTCTTTCTCCTCCACGTATCCCTTTCTAGGTTTCTAAATACACGGACAGTAACTTGAAAGAGAGTTCGGTGCTTATCCCTCAAACTCATGTAGTTGAACATGATTCTACTACATGATATATAAACCTCCAAATTTATCTATTTTTGCATATGAAATGCTTTTGCAGTTTTCATCTGCATTATATAAAGGCCTTTTGCCATGGGTTGGTCCAGGTCATACTGAATGCTCACTGAGTTTTATATTTTCAAATGACCAACAGCGTTGTTCTCCTATGTTGAGACTCCAGATTTAGATCAGCGATCTGAATTTTACCATTAACAGCTTTTTTGAAGGTGCCATCCTACCCCACTTGCCTCCATGTTTTGCAAGATCCCTTTGCCCCCCATTAAGCCTCGTTGAAAGTGAGCTTCATTTTGCACTTCATAACTACTAATTCTTAACTTAGGGACCTATGTTTTGTGTTTTTTCTCTACTTCTATGTTTATGCTTTCGCTTTGTAGCTTTAGCTCGCTCTCACTTGTAGGGACAGGTGATACTAGGAACCCTTAACAGTATCCATCCCCCCCAGAGCCCTCTCTCCATAAGCTTCCTTTCATTTTGTAAAGGCGCCAAATAAGCCGCTGCGTGTGGTACTGGTTTCCAGCTGCCACTCTTATTTGTTCAGTGCCTCTTCCCCTTCTTCTTCATCTTGGCTAGGCTTTTTAAACAGGGTGAGCATAGCTATCTTTCTGCTCAAGTGCTGCCATTGCCCCGTGTCTCACTTGTGTTTTGACAATATTTAAGTCTGAGCTGTGTGGGACGGAATGCCCACTTCTTTGCAGATTTGCCATCACTGCAAATCTCCATGTCTTCAGATCTGCTGTTCCGTCATCACGAAAGACAGTCTGGTGAAAATTGTTATTGTTTTCTGTTTTATATGTGTAATTGTAATTGTATTTATATAGCGCTTACTACCCCTGACGAGGCGTCGAGATGATATACAGATGTTCATTGTGTGGCTTTAGTGTTAATATTATGGAAAAGAAAATATGCACCTTAAGAAATGTGTTCTTGTATATTTTTTCTCTAGTAGACCATCACATCTATTAGAAACCACATTCCTGCAGATTCCTCACCTTAAGAATATCCCTTCAGCCGTCCGACTATTTCAGAAACGTTCCTTAACATTAGCTCTTCTGTGCCTCCAAATTGCTTCAGATAGATTCAGCTGTGATTCCATGCATCTGACATGAGAAAGTTGGAGTATATCAGGCATCAGCTAAAGTTGTTGGCTCCTATTTTTCTTTACCTCCCAAATGTGGGCCCAGAGAGCTCGTTATGCTTCACCATCAAAATTACTTAGCATCTTTAAACTAGGTAACGTGTCTCCTTTAAAAATCGTGAGGGTTAAGCCTTTCACACAAAGAAGATCTCTTTGTTAGACCCACATGAAATCTACATGTGGTGTTAAGGCTCTGAACACAATGCCATCTTCTATGAGTCCCCTTTTTCGTTGCACCAGTATGCCATCAGAGAGTGGGAGGCCAAGCTGTTTTTGGCCTTGGACTGCGCGGTTGTGCCTAGGAAGTTACATTCATCTTCAGATATGTTCTCATGCGGAAACATTCTCCCAAAAACACCTTCCCACGAAGAAACCTACAAAAAGCGCCATAGCAAAGATCACTCCTCTTCTTCCACAAGGAAACCATTTTGCTCCCGCTACCATTTGGAGTCTCAGAGCCTACCCTGAGGCTAGCCTCTACCTAATTGTTGGATAATTTCCAAATATGAAAAAATGAGGTGGGAATTCTCTGCTTCATTGGCAAAGCCTTTGCAAGTCGAAGCCTTACAGCTGTAAATCCTTGAGTTGTTTAGAATGACTCCTAAGGGCTTCTTGCAGGGGATATCATGATCCTGCAGGCTCGTGATGCCTGCTGACACTGCCTGTGCAGTTTTCAGACCCATCACCTAGGGAGAAGTTGAAATCTCCCGAGGCACTCTCACCTCTTCAGTTGGTTTTGGCGTGGACAATGCTTTCAGAGCCTTCAAAGTCTGCTGAGATTATCTGTGTAGAGCAAGAGAAAGGAAAGGTGTTCCTCAGTGACAAACTCTTTAAAGAATAGTTTTCAAAGGCTCAGAGATTTGCATAGTTGGAAGACTTGATTGGCTCAGACTGCGATGACATCACTATTCATGAGAAGGATTGTGGTCGCTGATGATGATTTAGAGACTGATGAGCCCATTGATAGACTGATGATGTCTTGTATCTTGACTTAAAAAGCAAGTGCCCTTGACAATTCACTTGAATGTGGCACCCCTAACCCTTCTGCCGCTCCTTCAAAGAAAGTTTCTTCATTCACCACTGAAGTATAAGATCCCTGTAACTAATATTGCCCTCTGCGCAGGCAAAGTCTAATCTTTTGTTGAAATTGTGCACAATGTTATGTGTGTAAGGTGAAGAAAATAATGACATTATTAGCCTGTGAGGCATTATTTTTAGTATGTGCTTTGATAAGAACTGACAATGGGCCAATGGTTTGTCAACTGACTGTCAAGTGAATAGAGTGGCCGATGTTCATGTAGTGTATCTTGTCTTTAGTGAATATGGTGCATCAGAGTGTCAATGCGGGTCAGGTTTTGAAAAAGTGGTTCTTAAGCATTCTTCTGAGTTCCAAGTTATTGTCAGTGGCTCTCATGTTTGCAAGTTATGCGTTCCATAGTTATCCACTGTAAGGAGAAAGTTGTGGATTCACCTTTTTTCCTGTGATAAGGATTTGTCTTGGAGTTAGCCTGCAACATCAGTTCCTAAGTTGGGGGGTATTTGTGGATTTTCATTTGGAAGAATTCTTGATATTTACCATTTGTCAGGACCATGTGGACAGCTATAAAGACAGAGTATACATGGGTGCTTATCCGTATGTGTAAAGGTAGTCTTGCTACTGAGTTCTGTTCTTCTTGACAAGGTAATTCCATATTGTCCATTTTCATAATACAGTTTCAACAGAGTGAGTAACGTTGCTGCTTGAAATCCAAAATATAGGTAATAAAACAAAGTTTTTCCATAGTGTAAAAGGCTAATTTAGCCACGTTGTCCACCTTGGCATTCATGGGCTGCCTATGACAATTCCACAATTTCATACTTCCTTAAATTTTCTCAGTGGTGGTTTTAGTTTTTCCTCCCAGGAGATTAATTTATTGTACGTTTTCCACTCTCCCTATATGAGTAGTTTTTGATGTATTTTATTTAATTTGGGATCTTCCCTTGTTATCTTTTGGTTTATGGGTTTTAGACAGTTGTTGAGTTTTTTGAGTTTACTATATCTTTCGAATTTAGGATTTTGAATATTATTTGTGTGTGCACAGTTGTAGCAGGTAAGAACAAAGCTGTTGATTAGCTCTAGTGTTGATTTCATGTGTAAGTTAAAAAAGGGAGGCAAGATGAAAAATATGCGTGCAACTCCTCTTTTATGTTGTAAGGTGTTGATGAGAAAAGTGTCTATATCAAGTTTGCTCTCTCGTATAGATAAGGGGAAACTCAGCTGAAAATTGTACTCTCAAAGTTGATTTCTTTGAATCTGAGCATTAAGGTTTTATGATGAACCATGTTGAATGCTGCTGAAAGGCCTAGCAGCAGTAAGGCTGATATGCTGTTTTTGTCGCATATTTTTATTCACCCATATTGCAATTAGAGCTGAATCTATGCATCTTCCCTGCAAATTCTGTTGGTAATTCAAGAGTAAGAGGTTCTCCAAGCATTTTTATTTTATTTGGGCTGCATACAACCACTAATTATATCCAGTATTTTGTTAAGTATGCGTGGAATGCTTTGTTTCCTAAATACAGTACTGAGTTGCCACACACTGATGCTTTTTAATGTCTTCTCTGATGTCCCATGATGATAGATTTGACAGTTCTCCATTTGTTTACCCCAGTTTATGTAATGCACCTGTGGTTGTGGTCATTGTGAGGACTGTGGTTTGAAATGTATTCTCTTCATCAGGCTGTTGTACATCTACCACTTCAACTCTCTGCAGTTGCTTGTAACACTCTGCAGGTCCTTCAGCCTGCCCATTGTTGGTGACAGAGCCATTCTTGTATGGGTTACATGTGTAATCCAGCAAAGGGTATTAGTGGGATGCATGATGCCAGTATTCCCAACATTTTCATCACACCCTTCAATTTCAGAGACTGACATGGGGTAAAGCAGAAATTGTTCTTTTAGCTGTATAAACCCTCTTTTGTATGGGAATTTCTTTCAGCATTATTTTTTCTAGCTCCGCTACACAGACCACCTTTTTCTGTAAAGGGTGTAGAGCTAATCTTTCCATAATGGACATAAAACCTATTTTGAACAATGTTTGTATCACTTGATTTGTACTCTTCTAACATAATCAACATAGTATCAGAGAGGTGTGGAATTCCTATTGCCTGATGCCCGGGACATATTGCTTGAAGTCAAGGGCAACATGATTTCATGTTTATTTTGTCCACTGGACAAGTATGTCCAACCCGCTCTAGATGCCAGTTTACAGTACAGCAGTATGGATTGATGAAAGAGGATGGATTTTCTGCCACTAAGAAAGATGTGTCGACATATACTAGTTGTTGAAACTTGTATATATGATTCAATCTGTGGGTTCAGCTTGCATTGTTTACAGTCATTCCAGTATAAAAACGTTTATGCATGTTGGCAAAATTTAGCAATTTGAAGCCACTTATATTGTTCACAGATTTCTCACTGATTATATGGACGTGCATGCAGAAGCATGAAAGCAAGATTGGGGATTGCTTTCAAAATAAAATGTACATAAAAAGTGCTGTTTATAAAAAAGAGTTCTTGTACTGTTGTGCAATATTAAATACCATTTATCTAAAGCATTGTTTAGAAAAACATGTTTGATGCATGCCAAAATAAAAACAAAAGTCATCTAAGTGCACCCGCTGGTATATGTTCTTGCATTAGAGCAAATTTACGATTTTCAATAATCCACTGAAGTTTACAGAAGAAGGCTGAGAAAGTGTAGTCCGTACATATGTTTGTAATTTCTATTTTCACATAAGCAAATATGTACATTTATATGTGCTCATGTGAAAATAAGCTAGACAGTTGATCTTTCCATAAACCAATTTTTTTACCACCATAAAAAAGGTTTTGCTCCTAAAATTCCCATCTTTTTCCAGTGTAAAAAGAGATTAGAAAATAGTTGTTGAATACCCTTAAACATGCAAGTTTGTGGGTATGCACATACTCACATGGCATTCCAGTCTTCAAACTACCACTTCCTGTCTACTTCCAGTCCTTGTATCACATTACTAGAGGGGTGGTAAAGCCATACCCATAAAAGAATTGTAACACTTTTGCAGTAACACGCCGCCACTACCATGTCTCCATGGAATGCGAAATAACTATGCAGACCCAATTTTATTGGGTTCAATTCCTCACTCTATTCCTTCAGGAGATTATCACTCACAATTAGGTCCAGTTCTAAATGCTGCGGGGAAAGTTAAGATTAAAAAAAGACAGGATTCTTCTTGGCAAGGTAAACCACAGCCTTTTCACTGATGCAACAGGGAGAGTAGCTATTTCCATACATGTAAACAGCTGGTCTAAATTTACTGCTTCACAGGCAGCCACTTATATAGCAAGTACGAACAATACAAAGAGGTTAATCAGTAAGTTTAGCAATTACAAACGTGTTGCAAAATCACATTACTTATGACCCTTAATCTATTTCTTACACATTATTTATTGCAGTTATTCACTACTTTTGAATGCATCTGTACTTCTGTGCGTGCTTAATCACTCTGCTCCTAAGATCTCCTATCACTTTTTGCATACCCTAGGCTAACTCAGTGTTCTGCTCCCATTCTTTAATCCCACTTTTAATTTACTGAGGCAACAGATATGTGCCTGTGTGCTTAAAACTTTAAATTCCTTTAGGCTTACAATCACAGGTTTTCCTTGAACTATGACCTTGCTAGGCATACATTCTGTTTTCAAGTGAATTCTTCACCTCTCTGGCAATCACACAAAGTTTAGGCCTTCACTGATCTTTCACCATATTTGATGTTGTATTGTTTTCTACCGATGTCTGATGTAGTGTAATTTCTTCATATTTCATTTCCTCTCCAACATTCCCTCCTCTAGTAGATATTTCAGCTACTGGTCTGCACTTGGCACTGGGTGATGTATATTGTCCTGAGGAAATACTAATTGTGTTGGGTGTCCTAATTAGAAACATCCCACTTGCCGTAGTACTAATCGTGCTACAACATGCTAAAATTAATTGAACACCAAAGCACATCACCAACAAAGCCACAAGAGCTGGCAACAAAGCTCCCAACAGTCCAGACATTCAGGATGGTAGTAAAGAAAACCACCCACTAAGCCAATTATCTCGGCCACCTCCTTCATCTTCCATTTTCTTCTGTAGATTATGCAATGTTTGTATGGCCTCTGACAAAGTTCCATTGTCCGCATCATTTACTGGGACGCAAGTACAATAAGCAGTCCCAATTTTTGAAAATACCTCTTCTTCAATGGCCATCATAAGATCAAGTACATAACAGTGCTGCATTATGATCATTCTCACAGCGCAACTCTTCATTTATGGTGTTAAATCTATCATTTGTAGTGTTTATAGAATTCATATGTTCCCATTGAGTTATCTGTAGCCATTGAGCAGTTGCTTTTGCCTGTACAAATGGTAGAATACTTTCAAACAACAACTGTCCATCATTAAACAAGTTGTACTCTTGGGGAACATCGTTCCAAGTGGTAGTCCAATAATACTCTGCAGTTCTTCTTCTTTGGTCAGAAGTCGTTGTGCGGCTCATGGTGTGTTAATAAAGCATTGACAAATTGACGGCAGGAATTACCAAAACTGGGGCATGCAAGGTGACCATGGTATATAGTGCATTTCAGTTAGTGGTAACTGAGTGTACGGTAGTTTGCCTCACTGTCAATAATAGTCCATGACCCTGCATGCCGTTGTTATTTATTGTGGCACTGCAGTTGACATTTCTGCCTATATTAATGGTGCCATTTCCTCTGAAACATAAAGAAATACATGTTAATTTCATGACTGCCTGAGGACTCACTGTACTACCTATCCAAGTGTAACACACAAAATTGTGGTCCCAGATAGCCACACACTGTTTTACTGCATTTTGACTAATATTAGTTCTGTTCCATAATGACATAACCCTACAGGAAAATTCAATATCAGGATGCCATTGATCATGGGCATAAACTGACCCAGTAATTGTAAATCCTGGCCTA
The DNA here is from genome assembly GCF_031143425.1 of Pleurodeles waltl. Taxonomy (NCBI): domain Eukaryota; kingdom Metazoa; phylum Chordata; class Amphibia; order Caudata; family Salamandridae; genus Pleurodeles; species Pleurodeles waltl. The sequence continues at coordinate 241,455,524 of NC_090445.1, forward strand.
TGCACACAATCTAGGAGTAAATGATTTACTATATACCTATTACACTCAGGGGGCAGATGTCACTCCTAAAAATCCTCCTAAAAATCCTAAACCTAAGACCATTTGTATTCATTCAGCAGTGTTAGGACGACCCCGTTTCTTCATTTGTGCTATTTCATCCTAGATTTTTTTGTCTGTAAGGATGTATAAAACTGCTGAAGAGTCATATTTTGTGGAATTAACTAGAAACTATACTACTGACGTGTGATGGCGGCATTCGGGCCTTAGTTGTACATAAGCAGAGATGTAAAAGAAATAGAGCTGTGCTTGGGGGTACTTCCTTAGTTGAATGCAGCCTATCGGATCCTGTGGCATGAGGAATTAAAGAGCAAACAAAACATGACTAAATACCATTTTGTGAACCTATATCCGACATGCTGGTATCACATTTTATCTAATAAGCTGGTATGAATAATGTGGGACACACTATTATGTGTAGAAAGTTCTCTTTGCCGGTATATGATGTTACTAATAGAACTAGAAAATATATTACTATGAAAGAGCAATAGTAAAAGTGATAATAATAAAAGACAAAAAAAGGAAAAACAAAAATACATAACTTTTGTTTTGATGGTTCAAAAGATTGTCCAAAAGCAAAGAATTGTTGAAACGAGGGGGTATCTTTACGTTCACAATCTTCTTCCTGTCATTTTGTTCCATTTATATCACTGGCAGTTTTCAGCATGATGTAGGGTTCAATCAAATGTTCTATAAATTTATGCAAGGCTTCCTGCCATCCACCTTGAGAGCAGTAGGAGTAACCATTGTCACAGTGAAAAGTCCAACAAAACTTGGCCTTCTCCATTTACCAACAAAATTCCTAAGAAACTGTATTGTCTATGTGAACAAAAGGGAGGTCAACCACAGCGGTGCCACACTTCTCCTTTGCCTTGGTTACCTGTTTGGAAATTAACTTAGCTGCTTTGGTTAATACAAAGTCATAAAAACATCTTTCACCTCCTTTTGTCGGATAGCCTCTCAAAGCATTTTATCTCTAATCTCATATGAAAGCTCATCATCATTACTGTCTTATTATTTTTCAGTTGATAATCTAAATACCCTTTAACCAAACCATTTTTTATTACTCTCTGAAGAGCCAATAAGTCCTCCATCAGTCGTTAGCTTAGTCTCAAACATTTCCAGCCTTATATCAGTAGGGACTCCTAACACTCAGAACATGCTACTCACAACATGCCTTCCACAGCAGTGCTCCTAAAGTTCCAAATAGTAGTTACCTCTTCTCTCAATCCCTCAGTCAGGTAGGCCCAGAATGAAAAATTTCCTGGCTTTTGTAATGGAAAGTTTCATTTCTGTTAAGGATTCTGAGATGAGGATTATGCATTCTTTATACACTTTTATTTTCACAGGAGGCATGAAAAACATATCAACGTGAAAAACCTTTCCCTTGAGTCAACAGAAAAGGAAACAAAAAAACATGTAACGAGTAATAAAATCTCCAGTTACACTGTAGTACTTTCTCCATCTCTAGGATACCTCTTTCTTCGCATGACCAGGAACTTTTCCATTCAGTAAATTATTCTTATTTGAATGTATCAATACCTAAAGTGAATGAGAATAACATAATTCAGAATCTCTCTTGTACCATGTGTAACTAAATTACAACATCCACTGAATCTACTTTATCCTTATACTGGCTTCCTACAAACCACAATAAGCACAATGGAATACAAACATCCAGTAGGAACCCAATATTTACTTACTCATAAACCGTTCACCGTCCTCTTCCTTTAACTAGGGTGGGCCATGATTCTCTGATCTTGGGAGGGACAATCCTTGCCTCCGAGTCCTTAATAGAATTGAAACTTTCTGTTACAAAAGCTAGGAAATTTTTAATTCTGTGTCAGGCCCAGAGGTGCGGATTATGCATGTTTAAAGCTTATTTACCACTAGGGATACCATATCGACCACTGGTTTAAAATAGAAACGTTTGAAAGTTGAATCAGAGGATCAATCAGCTGCATTCAGAATGTCTTCCAAGCAAGCCCTAGGGCAAAGGCTTTTGAGGTCATGGCACCCCTGGGGGAATTTGCCCCAAACTTAAAGATAACAATACCTGCTACTTGATTGACCTGTCTGACCCACCTCACTATGGTGGGAGAAGAAACCACATGAAATGGTTTGTGAATTAAAATGAGGAGCTGTCGTTCACCTGGGGGGCAAAACTCAGAAGTTATTCCTCCATATGCTTTAATACATCTTACCACATACAACTTAGGATGTTCATCAAACGCGGAGTAAGAAATCAATCTAGAATTACATTTCGTATGTCGAGATACGTGGAAAGAAACCTCTACCTGAGTGAAAAAACTGCTTGGAACGTTGAGCGATCTGACATTCAAAACCTTTCTACAGGATAATAGCAGCATTGCTAGTTTACCTGATAATCTCTTTCTAGAAATATATTTATTGTTCTTCAATGCAAACAGAAATTAAGGACTTCATTCACATTCCAAAGGGTCAAGTACCTCAGTTTGGGAGGTAGAGAGAGGTTTATACCCCTCATTACTTCTTACCCCAAGGATGTTTGCCCACTGGGAATTCCTCTATTGGTGGATGCGATGCTGAGATGACTGACTTGACAGTAGTCACCGATCTGTAGACCATACCATCTGAGGCCAAAGATGACAAAAAATGTATAATTTGGACAATATCAGACCCAAGCCATCACTTCCACGCAAATGTATACGTTTTACTGGTTCTGTCTGGCCGTGCTCTATAGGTGAGTCGTTGAGTGTTCTGGGAAAGTCCCAGGACTTACCATCTTTCCTAGAATCCTCCAAGTCATGAGAGGCAATTGTCCATTCAACACTAAATGGTGGAGATTCCCTTGCGGATCTGTTATAAGATCTGGCACTAGGGAAAGAAGGATTGGAGAATCCTTAGAAAGTTCCATCCGAACTGGATACCAAACTTGTAAGCTCCAATTTGGTGTTACCATCACCAAATTCGCTTTCCTTCTCATTACTTGTACTCACGTGATCATCAAGAAGGGAGGAAAAGCATTTCCTCTCTCTTTGTCCAGTACTGCAGAAACAGGTCCATTGCTGATGCTTGGCCGAGTCCGAAAGGGTTTATGTTCAAGTCCCTCCCAGATGGTTGATGTAGCTTACTGTTGAGACCTTGTCCATCTTCAGCAGAACACAACTTATTTTCTCTTTGGTCCAGCAACATACAGTGAAGGAAGCCTGACAGAGGTTTTCCTCCTGTAGATAAAGTGCGGCATCGAGTGACGCAGTCACTTCTGCTGGCATCCAATTCTATAATAATAAATGGATTGGAGCCAAATATTGCGTTTCTATGTGCTTCAGCCACCATCTCATTTCCTCTTTTGCCTCCTCTGTCAACGGAACCTTCTCTGACAACTTTAAGCTTCTGCGAGGATGATGGGCTTTCATACGCTGACAGGCCCTGTAATGAACAGGGCCTGGAAAGATTCATCTGAATAGAGGAGGACAGGAGTCCCACTATCTGAGCTATTTGCCTCAGCGACGTTCTGTCCTTTGAAAGAGTCTTGCTGAGCTGTTGTCTGATCTTCGCCTCTTTTGTCAACGGGAGACTCAGAGTGGTATTGCTGGAGTTGATGACAATCCCCAGAAGGGTTGTTTGCTGTGCTGGAACAAGCAGTGACTTCTTTGCATTGATGACAAAACCAAGGTTCTCCAAAAGGAATACACTGTTCGGAGATGCTCCTGGAGCTTTCAGGAACATTGATCCATGATGAGGATATTGTTTAGATACACTAAGTCAGATTCGTTGTGCTTGAAGCATTCCCATGACTGGCCATATCACCTTCGTGAAGCACCATGTTTGGCTGTTCCACACAAATTGGATGTATCTGTGATGTGGTGGGAAAACAGGAACGGTGAGGTATGTGTCTTTCAAGTCCAGACGCCCTATCCTATTGTTTGGGTTCAAGATGTCCTTGAGGACCTGAATTCCCTCCATTTTGAAGTGGTGATAAACCAGCAGCTCGTTGAACTCCCTGAGGTTAATGACCAGGGTTGGCCTCCATCTAGCTCTCTTTTCCACCAGGACAAGGTTGCTAACAAAGACTCATGATTAAACTACAGGAGGGGATGTAGCCCTTTTGCGGAACAGATCTTTGACCTCCTGGGATATAAGAACAGTCTTTTTCTGAAAACTGAATAGGGTGCACAGGATTGCTTTGATTAGGAGTCCCATATAATTCTATATGGAAACCATGGATGGATTGCAGGACCCAAGCGTCCGTTTCTTGTAAAAATAGTGGCAGTCAATTTCCCACCTTTAGTTGGGAAGAAAGGAGAACACTTACTGAGACTTGGCATGGGAGTTTCTGTGTGAATGTCATCTGGCACCTCTGTGGTGTGTTCCTCTGGGTAGGTAGAACCCTCTCAATCTGGATTAGTCCTGCTACTGTCTGCAGCAAAAGCCTTTGCCCCCGGGGTGGGGTAGTGGGTGGAGGATGGGGGTGATAGTGAGGAGGTGATGGTCACAACCGACCCCTGCAAAAACCTTAGGAGTGAAGATCATTTTCATTGAGTCGTGTTTGTTCAAGGGAAGTAAAGCTGGCCACGAACTTCCCCAACTTTTAACAAAAGGTTCTTCAAACAGCCTCCCTTGTGCAATGTGCGTTCTTCTGAGGAAGCTAGGTCTCCCAATTTGGGGTCCACTTTGATGAGGAGCAATCATCTGTGCTCAGTGGACAGAGCACAGTTCGCTTTTCCCAGGAAAGTGATTGCCTGTTGTGCCCTCACTGACAAGGTGCCTGGAGAGATTAGGGAATCAGATTGCTTGGCTTACTATGCCATAACTAAGATTTTTGTGAGGGGCCTCTATGATGTCTAAAGATTTATCTTGGCAGTATTGCCAAGAGAAGTCAATGCCTTTTGTGGGTTCCCGGTTGTATTTCCTCAAGAAAGTAGCTATATGGGTGTCAATCTCAAGGGTCAGTGCTACTTTACCCTCCAAGGATGGGCGAGGACACTCCACCTTAAGGTAGGCTCTAGTTACTTTTTCTAATGGCTTCCTGAGTCTACCAGCAATGTAAGCTGCCACCTTCTGTGCTGGAGACCACCCTTAGGAGCAGGGTATGCGATCATCCGGGTCCAACATGTCTGATGTGTCTATCCCTTGGGCCACAGAAGGTGTAGAGTTAGTTCCTGCGTCTAAGGAGGGACACCATGGTCTGAATGGGCCGGGGTCCCTGTCTGAATTACTGTGGGAATCTTCTGCCTCCCGATTATCTGAGGTGACTGCCTAGTCCTGGGAGACTAACCCCGCCCCCAAAACCTTACCCCCCGGGCTAGGATAAATGGACTCCAAGTTATCTGAGGGGGATATAGACCAGGCTAGGAATGCCTGCTTCAAGAGGTCAAACACGTCCGTGTCCACCACTTTAACATGTTTCCTTTTTTTCCTACCTTGCAAGAGATCTGGTATATGAGAGAGCAGTTGGGTATAGTGGGTTTTGGGACCCTTGAGAGGATCTGGCAAGTACAAAGGTTTGGGGCAGCGTTAAGCGAGCTGCATTTCCTTGCACTCCAAAGGAGCTATACCATAGGCCACTACCTGATGAATAGACACATCCACAGTGTCACAAAATTCATCATCAAAGGGAATGCACAGGGGCATTGTCATCTTCTGAAAACTCTGCCTCTGAGCATTGCATTGTATGTAAAAGCTTATTCCCAAATATATAGTGTCAAAGGCTAATGTTTTGGGCACTAAAACAGCAATATGGCAAGCCTGGGGCTCTTGTGTGGGTCTCGTCCCTGGGAAAAACTCGCTATAGTTTATCTGCCTTCAAATACGGACCCCAAATGGCCTCAGGAATTCTAACTTTTGTGCCTGTGGAGACTGTTACTGACCATTATCGGAGAGTGAAACCAGCAACCACAAGGTCTGGAGATTTCCACACTTACCCACCTCACAGGGACTTGTGGTCCAGGCGGTGCAGGGCGCCAAGGCTCTCTGTGGGTGTGCAGATTGATTCGTATTAATTAAGCATCACCCGTAGAGAACAGCGTTCAGGACATCTTGGTGATCTCGCTATTGATAAGGCGCTCTCTAGTGGATGGCAGCTTTTACCTCGTATAACACAGCCTGTAGGAGATCTTGGCGCCACAAAAAGAGCGATGAGGTGTGTTCCTGTGGCGCACCTGTCAGGGGATACAAACAGTGAACAAGAAAACGTGATCTTTTCATACTGTAACCAAATTCCCCCAACAAATCAATTATGAACATGTTTACACATGAAGTTCTGAGAGAAAGCGAGCACTTATCTGAACATGGCTGCAGCAGCTAAGAAAGAGGGAGCCTAGAGATGGAGAAAGGACTATAATGGAACTGAAGATGTTGTTAATGGCTACTTGTTTGTTGTTTCCTTTCCCGTTAACTCATGGGAAAGGTAGTTTGTGTTGATATGTTTAACATGGCTGCCATGGAAATAAAAGTGAAGAAAGAATGAATAATCCTCCCCTCCGGTCCTGACGGAATTTCAAAACACAGCCCATAGGCGAGACTAACCCCTCAACAGGTTATTTACAGATGTCTGTTGTTTGTTGTTTCCTTTCCCGTTAACTCATGGGAAAGGTAGTTTGTGTTGATATGTTTAACATGGCTGCCATGGAAATAAAAGTGAAGAAAGAATGAATAATCCTCCCCTCCGGTCCTGACGGAATTTCAAAACACAGCCCATAGGCGAGACTAACCCCTCAACAGGTTATTTACAGATGTCTGTTTTTGCCCCTGGTGTCAGCCTATCAAGGAAAAACACACTTCACTGGCTTGTGGCATGCTGGCCATGCACCCCTCCAGTGCCTTTGAAATAGGCCTAGTCTTGGATGTGGTGAGGCCCACAACACCTCTTTGTGGTACCAATCCTACCAGGCCACAACTGATCCAGCATCTCTACACCACATTACCAGTCTTTCACAACTTGGAGCAGCAGAATGTGAATGCCACTGGGGTCCTCATCCTTCAGTGTGCTGTTGTGTGAATCCAAAGTTAGGTCCCGAGGAGAGGGGGACATTACCACTCGGTTCACCATCACTATGGTACCAGATTTTATAGTGTGTGCATCCTGGAATCAGTTCCCTTATCTGCTGGTAGGGGCAATCACTCTGCACTCCCGAGAGTGCAGATAAAGTCTGAAACTGGAGCCCAGTCAAGAGCTGCATAGATCTACTGCCATCTTGACCCATGTCTGACCCATCTCACATTGCCTGCTACCACCCCCCCTCTACTTCAGATATTATACCATAATACCTTTGGCATCTGTTTTGTTCTGGAGCCCTTCTCTCCAAAAACTCATATAGAGGTGATGGCATACCCTCTTCCATTCTTAGAAAACGATTTGTCCCCAGGACAAAATCATACTCTGTCAAAGTAAGTTTATTTGACACTTTAGTTCTAGTCTGTTTTTTTGTGGCATCTCATGCATAAGCAGCAGATACTTACATGTCTCACTCATCCAGGTAGAATTTTGCCTTGCAGGATTGAAATCAGTAGAACTCCCTCTTCATACAGTTTACCCAGAGTCAGTGCCTTCCATCAATTAAATTGTATGAGTTTTGAGCGCCAGATATTTTAATCCACTTAAGTACAGATTGTGTAGAGTGTAATCATGTAGATATACCTGATTTAGCCTAATACCAAATAATGACCCCTGCCAATATTTGCATTTTACCCAACTATCTCTTATTCTTAGGAGTAAACAATGGACAGCCATTTTTGCTGCGCACTACACCAGATTTTTGACATTTCCACCTATGAATATTATTAATCTTTTTTTGTTGTGATGCCGGTTCCAGGCAACCTCAGGAGCAGCCAGGCATTCATCTTGTATAGAGCTACGGAGTATGTCAAGCAGTTATGTGATGTTTTTTCGCCAAAAGGTTGGAAAGTATTTGGAAATCTTAGCAGGAAGTTCTTTTGAGATAGTTGCTCCTCTTGAACCATGAACCAATTTTTCTCATCTGGCTAAATATCTGAACAAAGTCTCTAGTATTTGAATACATTGTTAATGATACAGACGGCAAATGAGAATGAAATCAAGAATCTTTAAAGTTGTTTGTGAATTGAATTAACATGATAAAACAGATGCATTTTCCTTGATTAAATATTATTTCAGAGCAAACTAACTCAGTGGCCAGAAACATAATTATCCTCAGTAGGTGATATCTGATCACTCTTACATGTACCTGGCAATAAGTAGTCATCTGGAGTCCTGTATCCCGGGCATCTATGTTGTTGATACATCTGAGTGTTCATATGGAAAATGTGTCTTGCCCATATGATTGGGAAACTTTGACTCCATGTATATACAAAATAAGACTGGAACTACATGAAGCATTACTGGCATTAAAACATAATAGATCAGCCAAAGCATGCTGTGTTATGTATAAATTAGGTGCTATGAAGCAAAATTTAAGGAAAGCAGATGTGAGAGTTACAAATACCATTCTGTTAGATGTAATTAATGGATTTGAAGAACCCAGTCAGTCCCTCGATGGAACCAGGAGTGGAAAATAAAATTGTTAAAGGTAAACAGCCGGACACAGTCCTTTCCTTGTATATTCATCTGAGTAGTAATTGTGTTCAGTGAACTGAAACTCTAGAGAGCTTGGTCCCTAAGAAGAAGTTCAATCCTAGCTTAGACCCATGATGAGAAATGGGATAGTTATACCTTTTTGCAGCAAAGGGGGGAAAGGATTTCTATGAAGATGATGATGAAAGTATAAACCTGAAAACGATGTTTCATCATAGTTACCACTATACAGAGTCATGATCATAAGGGAGTACAAGGGGTATTGCGGTCTTCCTACAGAAACGGTTAGCTACTAGTCACAGACTGCATTGTATGCAATACTACATAAAGTGGGTGTAGCATGGGCCTGGGGTCAGCCACTTGCTTCTAGTTAGGATACAGAGAGATAAAAATTCCTTGGCTGTTTGTTTGATAGTAGGTTTGTCACTGTTTGAGGAATCTCCACTAAACTTTGTAAACCTATTCCATTTTCTACATTGGCCAATGATGTAAAGTTTTGTGGTGATTAGTTAAGGAGGTGCAAAGAAAAAAGAGGGGTCCCAAAACAAATTTTTCCACCAATGCATTTTCCAGAGACTTTTTACTCAGACAAAATGGCTAAATGGATTGACATTAAATTTGGCAGAAATATAGGTCATGGGTTGCAAAGGGGCCTTTTTTGTTGTTTGATGTGAATTGGTTCAGTAGTTTTTATGTTATGAGAGACAAAAACTTAGTGATATATTGGGCCACGGAATACCTGGTAATTTCCCAGTATACTGCAGTACATGGTGCTGACAAAACAAAATATTATTAGCTAATGACAGCCCTCAACAAATAACAAAGCAGCCCTATTGTTTACACCACACTTTGTGTTATTTCTGGGATTCAACAGGAAATATTGTTTAATATGGTTTTTGGAATGTGCAGAAGGAAATGTGGTAATTTAGAAAAATGTGTAGCATTAGGGAAAAGTATTTTTATTGTTTTATGTGGTAAGAAAATTTACGGTTGACTGCGGTACTTCCTCGAAACTATCTAGGAAGTACAGGAGAACCCTTTGAAATAAAAAAAAAGTACATATCACAAAAGACACTATGACACGACACTGCACTCTTTCAGTAAAAATCACAGGATTATAATCAAAACCCATGGCAAAATAAAGCTTAGATTTAATACACAGGAGCGCATAGTACTATTATTACTCCAAGTTACAAAATCCCACCACGTTTTTGTTTGCTCAGTGATGATATTATTCAATTTTTAGCTCTTTATCGTTCTATTCATTAGAGTATGGGTATTACGCGATAAATAGGCACCATTTCTTTGATGGCCCAGTCCATTATTTATTGCAAATGGAATAAGGCTGTAGTTTGTGGGTAACAATGTTAATTGTGGCTTTTACTCTGAAACAAGAGCACATAATATCAAGAAGAATGATTAGCATAGGAATTGCACATTAAGCTGTAAGGAATCTGCAACTAGAATATGTCTCTACCAGATATTTCGTTACCGAAGGTAAGTAACTTGTACATTGACTTTGAGTGAATATCTTCAGCGGGAGGTACATAACAAACCCCACTGAACCTTGAGTATTTTTACTAAGTTTATAAATGTAGAGTGAGATGCTGCCTAAGACTACATCAAGATTGTCCTCACCTGTGTGGAAAGAAACATCAACTTTAGTCCTTCCTTCTACTTCCATGTCAATTACAAAGCCACCTTTGTGGCAATATTGAGGTATGTAAACTGCTGAAGTACTATATGGTATCTTCATATGAAAGCAGGAACTATGAGAGGCACAATAACTATTTTAACCATGAGCGGTATCTGTGATGGTTTCCTAACCATTGTGTTGGACCTGGCCCATCATTGCAGGGACATCCCCAAACTTGTGCCTTCACACTTTCTGTTTCTGAAAATGTTTTTTAGCTTTTTGGGCTGTATTCACTTCACCACTGCTAACCAGTGCTGAAGTGGTTGTGCTCTCTTCTTTTGATATGGTAAAATTGTCTTACACCAAATTGGCACTTTTAATTTACTTCTAAGTCCCTCGTAAAGTGTGTACCCATGTACCCTTGTACCCACGGGCTGTAATTTAAATGCTACTAGTATGCATGCATATGCATCACACCTAGTGTAAGTCCCAAACAGCCCATAGAGTAAGGTGCATTGAATTTAAAAAGTTGGACAATTTACATGTCACGGTATTGAAAAACTCACAAATGTCTTTCTCACTGCTGCGAGTGCTACCTCTTCCATAGGATAACATTATCTTATTACATTTAGAAAGTGATAAATTTTGTTTGGGAACAGGTAGGGATGTCATGTTTGGTGTCTGCGAAATTGTGAGTTAAAACACCCTTCAATTGTAAGGTCGGATTGTAAGTCACAATTCAAAAAATGCTGTTTTTAGAAAGTTAACATTTTCTTGTCCTAACCATTTGATGCCTGCAGCCTGTTTACTTTGTGTGTGCCTCCCAGACAGCCACACAATAGAGGGTCTGAATATTGGCAGGGTGGGCCATCCTGACTTGATGAGATGGACGGAGCTGTCACCTGTCACACTTGCACATCCAGGATATGGCCTCAACTCACTTAAAAAGGACTTAACACCAGCCTGTTGTGCCTGCAGACAGACTGGGACCAAGGCAGGGAGGCAGGATATTCCAGACATTTCTGTAAGGGGAAAACTCTAGAAGCTTATTTCATTTCAAAGGGGGCACTGAGTATAAAAATGTGACCCTCAGGCACACTCCAGACTTGTGGATACTACAGGAGGAGGACTGTCCTATTGAGAGAGGTCTGCCATATTGTGAAGACCGGACCTGCACCCTTCATCCCAGGCTGAAGTGAATCTAAGGGTCAGCTGACTGATGTTGTGGTCCAAGCTACAGGAACACAACAAGCGCCAGAGGCCTCTCTACAACTGCTCTGCTGATCTGCTGCAACTGGCCCCTCCTGGACTTGCAACTGGACTTGCCTGAGTTCTGTTGGAGTGAGTTCCTGATCCCCAAGAGATGCCTCCCAGGTCCTGAACCTTGATATGGCATCAGTTGAGCTTCCCATTGAATAAAAAGAGAAATCAGGCCATTTTGGGCTCTCTACGACATCATATGGGGAAGTTTTGGTCCAAGACCATGCTACCCTTGCCGACTGCCAATGTGAAGCTTTGGTGAACCTGACTCTTAACGCTACAGCAACTGGCAGGGACGACAGGCAACCCAAGATGTTCACTTTACACTACAGCATCGACAGGCTGCGGTGGCCGCCAATGCGAAGCTCCAGCAATGACTGTCTGACACGATCTTTACTCTACAGCTATGACTGTCCACAACGCCCAGCCTGCTTTTTGTGCTACAGCGACGACCATTCGTGATGCTCTCCCTCCTCGTCAGGGCCTCATCCACTATGAAATGGACCTTTCGAACTGGACTTTAGACATTAACTTTTCCAGCTGGACTAAATTGATTCCCTCTATTCAGTCTTTGCTCCCTAGTGATCAGCCTGAACTTGTGACTTACACCTGGTCTTGCACGACCAGATAACTGCTAGTGGCACTTTGTGCTTTTAGGCACTATACTTGCCTTAAATCTTTGAAATTGCATATCTCTGTTTTTATTGATTGGATTTTTGTTGTTTTGGTGTCAAATAATATATTAAATTTTACTCTTTGTTTCTAAATTGGTGTGGGATTCCTGGTGTTGTGCTTTCACTACATTACTGTTTAATTGCTGCATAAATACTTTACGTATCACCTCTAAGTGTTTTTCTGGAAAGCTACTAGAGGGTTAAACACAGGTTAACTTAGTGACTTTTTGTGGTCAACTATGGCAAGGATTGTGGCTGTTGGTTGAGAAGCTTTCCCACCAACCAACAACACAATTTCTCATGCAATTAGTTTGCCCATGCTAAGGTCAACTGTGAAATTCTCGTTGTGTTCCTTCCCCTCCACCCCCAAACCCCCACACCCGCTGAGTCCTCTTAACCAGTGTTTAATTTCTAAAAAAAAAAAAAAAAAAAAAAGACTGCTGTCCACAGCTCCAATGAGAGAAGCCTACAGCCAGTGCAATTAAATGTAAATGCGCTGAATACCAAGGCTGGGTTTTCTTCAGTCTACTTTGTGCCTCTTTCATCACCTACTAGCAGTCTGCCAAATCCCTTTATCTCTCTCTTGCAGATTCTTGTGTACAAGGGTACATGGGCACACACTCTTGCAGATTCCTGCTTTCTCTCTTTGCAACATTTCTTTCATCTTTCTCTTGCTTGGGTCTTTTTCTCTCTTTTGCTTTCGGGAAATGTTCAATGGGCAAAAAAGTGTAGGTTCCCCCCAAGAAAAGTTAAGATGGCCCCCATCGGCAACCACCCCCCTCAAATTAACCACTCTTTTTAACCTATGCTGTACAAACTGAAGGCATGATTACGGTTCATTGGCTGAATCCAAATGGGTGAACTCAAATTTCAAACGGTGTCATTCAGTTTAAATGTTGGTCCTAGTGCATGCTAACTGAATACTCCTAGTTTTTCACTTCTGGACCTATGAATCTGGACCTCTGTTGTGGCATGTCATTGCTTTTGTTCAAATGATTTTGAACTGTAACTTTTAGTAATCACCTTTTAAAATCAGGTCAGTCACACTGATCAGCCTGCTTATGAGTACATGCAACCTGACTGTGGGCAAGTGAAGGCTGAGCAAAGAGACTTCTGTGTGACTCAGATGATATAGTTGTGTTCCGAATGCAGTGGATTCAAAAGACGAAAATATATCATACATTCATGCATAACAGAAATAAGTGAGGAAGATAAATATAGATGCCCGGAGACTTAGTTCATATTCTCTATGTACAGTGTTTTATTTTACAGTAAGTATAACTGTTTTATATCTCAGAGGACCAAGAAGTCAAAAAGGATACATTGCCAAACGAATGTAGAACAGTCTAAACGTTCATAAACAAATAAAGGCTGCTATCTAATAAAAGAAAACGCCTTCACAACCTAGGCAAAATAACTGTCAAAGGGGAGAAGTATTGCATTCAAATGATAGCAAAGCCTGCTGACAACGTTTCGCCCATTGCAAGGATTATATACATAAACCCATCCTCATGACAAACGAGTATTCTTGTGATTACATTGCGCTGTAACTAATAAATAAACTGGAAAATTATCATAGTAAAACCAGGCAGCCTTCATTAATTAAATTGAACCACCTTCGCTAACAAAAAAGAGTTACACAAACATGTGAAAGTCTTTAAAAGGGTTAATCAGCTCATGCATCAATTATATTCAGATCCAGATGGAAAGATCTTTAATAAATTTGGTCAGATTTTCACATACAGACATTCTGACACATAAGGAGTATTGTAAGTACGGCTGGATGGGAAACAGTTGATAAATCAGTATCCAATTCAGTATGGTATAAAATCCCCTACTGGCATGCTAGGGAACATGATATCAAAATCAGGAAGTTAACACAGAATATGCACGGACCAGTTATCAGCTTCTTTAAATTAATCAGGCCTTACCAGTTGCCAGATTTAAGCCCCCAAACCTATAAAGAGGCGTACCATCCAGTCTGTCATGACACTGCATTCACAGTGATTGGTATTTAAGATACTCATGGTCAACAGTATGTACTTAGTCAAGAATAAATATATCAGTATCAGCGTCTTACCAAAGGCGTCCCAGTGGCACTGCCATAATGAACAAGGCAAGTGTGCCGAATATCTACCCAGTCTCTTTACTCAAAAAGCACACAAACTCTAATTGGGACAGGAATTAAAAATAACTTGCCATGAACAAAGAGACATTGTTCTGATTTTTTAATCCATATATTCAGCAATAGATCAGAATCTTGCCGCAGTGGCCAGGCACACAGGGTAAGGCAGGCCTTTTATTCTACCTGGCATCTTTCCATTGTACAGGAGCCCCTGGGGCCATTTCTTAAGGTAGGGGGCTGCTACTGGTGCCTTTGTCACTTTCCCAAGCTCCCGAGGTCAACTGCAGCAGGCATTGAGAGGCTTCAGAAAAGAGGGATGTAGGGGGAAGGTAGAGAGAAAGCAATGAGAGAGGGAAAGAATAGATGGATGGAAGGACGGAGGTAGCATGAGGAGAAATATGGAGTGAGTTGGTTTTAAGTTTTTTGCCATGTCTGCTTTTGGTTCGACAGTCCAGTCCTGTCCAGGCAAGATCTTAAGAAAAGTGTGTATAACACACTAATAGCCACTATGTTGGACAAAATACCAACTTGGACTCTATAAAGACATTGCACATTAAGCTTATCCCTAAAAAACTACTTTCCATACGTTTGACAGCACATCTAGCCCTTATTCGGTTTTGGGTAACTCTGAGGTGCTTTGGATGGAACTGGAAGGGGCAGAGACTGACTCATACAGATTTGTGTCTCAATTTAGGGGAGGGGACAGCTGCCATCTCTAATCAATTCTAGAGTGCAGTACAGAAGAGGAAGGGGCAGAGAGCTGGTTACAGCTAGTGACACAAAGTGTTTGAGGAATAATATTGTACCATTAGATTTTATGGGTGCCATGCCAGTCACAGGAAACTCCACCTTCATTTTTAAGTCCCTGAGGAGGCTCTAAAAGCTGAGAAGGAGCACTCAATAAAAGAACCACCACCACCTGGCTCTTACACCTCTGTCAAGAGTCTGAAAACGTCTAGCATGGACCCTGCCCAGGACGGGTCACAGGGCCAATAGAAGGAATCTTGTTGAAGACCTTAAATAGGGGCTTGCTGCACTTCTGTTAGACTGGGCACTACAAACTAATGTTGTGCAGACACTCGGCAAATGGCAAACGGTCTGGGTGGATGGGGAGTGCAGGCAAGGAGAGTGGTTTGTCATGGAGGACTTTGGGGCTGCTGGCAGGAAGACAGCCATGAGCTCTGCCTTTTCTATAAAGTAATGGGCCTAGAATCCAAATATAAGGTCCGGTTTGACATATTTGTGTTGCTTAGCATGCTTTGGCATATTTCTCTGAGCCAGTCCTTAATGGGGTTAATGCTTTGAGCTTCATTGCTTTGTGACATAATTACTCTAGTGGATCAGATGGCAGATCAAAGGCTAAACAGTATGATGGCCTATTTCCCCGTCAAGGCTGCTGATTTTCCCATGTTTTTAGGTTAGAATATCTTCACCTAATTAGTTTCCTTCATCCTTCACACCCACATTTAATACATGTTATGTAAATTTTTATGGTATAGCTCATTACCCATGAGGGTATCAAGGCACTGGAGCAGGAGCGTAGGTCTGGAGGTGCTCCTTTTTGAACATCAAGTTCTTCAGCTTCTTGCGGGACCTGAGGAGTGGAGAGGACGTCCTGATACGTAGAGGAAGATTGTTCCAGCTTTCGACTGAAATGAAGGACATAGTGTGACCTCTTGTCTTGCTTCTCTGGATGCAAGGGAGAAAGAAATGGAGTCTAGATGTCTGGAAGGTTGGTAGCATTGGAGTTGGTCATTGAATTGGGCTGGTCCTGGAGGGCTCTGTAGACGTGGATGAGAAGCATTTGCAGTGTTTCTCGATGGGTAGCCAGTCCAGTTCTGCGAGGTATGGTGTGATATGTGTGCTTCTGGGGATGTCTAGGATGAATCTGGTAGCGGTGTTCTGAAAGGTTTGGAGTCTTTGCGTGAGTTGTCTGGTGATGCCCACATATAGTGTGTTGCTCTTTTCGAGTCAGCTGGTGCTGAGGGCCTGGGTGACCATGCATCTAGTGTGCATGGGGAGCCATTTGAAGATCTTGCCGTGCATTCTGAGAATGTGGCAGCAGGATGGGATCACACCATTGTCTAGTTTGTTCATCAAGAGCTTGTTGTCAAAGATCATGGCTAGGTTTCCGGTGTGGTCTGGCAGGGTGGACTTCGGTTCCAGGTCAGGTGGCCACCAGGAGGAGTCTCAGGGGGAGTGCTTATTTCCAAAGATCAGGCACTCTGTTCTTTCCGTGTTGAGTTTAAGGCAGTTCTGTTGAATCTACTTTGCTTTGTCGGACATGCAGGCAGTGAATTTGTTCTTGGTGGTGGTGTTTGTGTCAGTAAGGGCAAGGATGACATCAGATTATTCGACGTAGGAAATAATGTTGATGTTGGGAGTTCTTATGATGAGGGGGGCGAGAGGAGCCATGTAAATGTTGTACATGGTCAGACTGCGGGAGGAGCCTCAAACCATGCATTTCACTCAAATGTCTATCTGTAATTGGGTCACATCTCATTTGGAAATAATACAATCATGTCTCTGACCATATAAATGTGTGACTTGCAGTCTCGTAGTCAGGTCAATGTTGTGCCAAACATATACATAAAACAGTTGTAGATAGTTTTAAAATTACGATGAGAGGAGATTTCAATCATTCGTCTAATTATATGACAGTTTGTCACAACAGTTTGTTGTGGCTGACACGAATTTCATGGGACTGTTGAATTATAATCTGCATTCAGAGCAGCCCAAGCTGAGATGGCTCCCAGTACCAATGCCCGCGTGTCAGCGCGGGTCAGGAAGTATACTCCTTTATCTGTGCTCCATTAACCACTGTTATGCATGTATATATGTGGTATTGTGTGAACCTGGCAAAAGGGCAACAAATCACTGAACAGGGTTTAAGGAAAGCATACCGACAACGACTGATGGGAGAGGTAGCATGGTTCTGGGAGCAGAAGAGTTTTGTTTCTGCATTGTGCAGTGTTCTTTAAAGAGGTGCAGTAATCTAAATAAGGTGAAACTAAACTGAAAAACAAAGGTCGCGTGCGGAATCAAAGTTTCAACAATGTATGAATTAAATTAAATGAAAAAGACCTTGTAAAGTGCACTTACACGTTAGTGCTTTTTGGCACTAAGAACCATCTATGAGCGCTGAACTGACTGATCATAGCTTAAAAAGCAGAGGCTTTATACAGTTCGTAAAGCGACTGTGGCGGGTTTTATGAGGCCGTGGCAAATAATAGCGCTAGAATATTATCTGCGTTCAACTGTAGACCGATCTCAACCAGATACAGACCTCAAGCATACAGTTGTGCTGCTGACTGGGCACTGTCTGTTATGATAATTAATAACTGCATCTGCATGGCTAAAGATGGAGAGGCCAATCTTATCAGATTCACAAGGGAAGAAACAGATTAGAAAGAGTGGGGCTTAAATGTGAGCCCTGAAGTACCCATAACGAAGAAAAAAGGGTTTTGATCTGAAACTATTATGGGCTGCTGTGTGCGTTCTGTCAGAAAAGAGCATAGAAGTTGAAAGGTCATATCTTTGTCCTCTAGTTGAGCTAAGGGCCACTAACACGGAGTCTAACAGTGTCAAATGTTGCAGAGAGGACTAACAAGATTAGGATGGCAGAACCTTAACGATCGGCAAGGCGTCTGACGGCAACCAGCGCAGACTCCGTGCTATGTCCGCTCCTAAAATTTGATTGTGACACAGTAGGTGATGGCAGTCCAAAAACAACAGTCCATTCCTGATGCTAAACCTTCTCCAGAATTTGTGCAGGTAGAGACAACAGAAATGGGCCTATAGTTTTAAAGTGCCTTAGGACTGGCAGAAGGCATTTTAGTCAGGGGAATAACTTTAGATTGCTTAAACACCCGCAGAAATACACCCTAATCAATGGTCTCATTGCAGATCTCAGTAAGGTGTTTAGAAATAATGTCAGGGGATGACTGCAGGATATGTGGGATGAAGGGGGAATGATCTGTCTGAACACCTGATTTAGTAGTAACAGTTCGCTTTCTGCCTTGATGGTCGGTGAGTGTGGAAAATTTCTGTTAAACCGCGACGTTAGACATTTGCACTCAGAGGCAGATTAGCCAGGAAACAAGATAGCTAATTTGTAGCAGAAGATCTGCAACATGACTGTATTGGACGAATTGGCATTATTTAAAAGATATTTTTTACCATTTTATGCATGAAATACTTTGACTTTCCTTCAAAAACTGCAACTTTGCACTCATATCGCACTTCTCTATATGATTTTTTTTTTCTTGTGTCAAATACCTTCTTCCCTTTTTGCTGGAGCGTACGGTATATTATGATTCAAGATTTTTAAACTACCTGAATACCAGACAAATTCATCTGTCTCTGTTTCACCTCATATGTAGGTGCAGATGTATGTAGTCAGCCACTTCACATAATCAGTAGCTGCTTTTCCAGCAGTGTGTGTCCAAGGAGAGGGTAATGCGAGTGTAATTGTAAATTTTATTTATATAGCTCTTAATACCCCCTGATGTGGCATAAGTGCTTTTTTCGCCCAGTAGCACGCTGCTCCAGAACCCAAAAGGATTAGCGGTAGATTAGAATAGGGAAATATGAGTATAGTATTAGTATAGGGAAATATGAGCTAATTTGAGCTGTGGACATGTGAGTCTGTTAGTTGAATTAAATACAATAATGGAGTGACAGAAGAGGGAAGAATCCAGAAAGTGTTAATTGGGAGATCATGGTAATAATATGAGGCTTGGGATGAATAAAGGAGAGATGGATGAGGGAAGAGTCTGTAGAAAGGGATTTGGGAGGTCATAGTAGTAAAATGAGGTTTGGGATGAGTCAAAGGAGAGATACATGAGGGAGAATTTAGTAGAATTGTTTGGGAGATCATGGTAGTGAACTGAGGTTTGTGGTGAGCCAGGATGGATAGAGGAGGGAACAGTCTAGGAAGGGCTATTTTGGAGATCATAATAGTAAAATGAGGATTGGGATGCGTCAGAGAGTGGAGTTAGAGGATAGATTGATATAGGTATAGAGCGAGACAGAGTAGTGTGTTGGAGAGAGTGATTTCTTTCTTTTTTTTTCTCTCGTACAGCAGGGCTAAAGTAATAAATATATTGATCCAGCTCTAGAGTAGTCCTCTGAAGATAAGATAGTTAACTGTGGTTCTTATATTTGGGGTTAATGAAGTCCATAGTTTGGCTGCTTGAACAGAGAAAGATGTACCACCTATTGTCTTTTTCTTGTATGGTAGAGTTTTGAGGCGAGGTACCGATCATGAGCGGCGGTTCCTTTGTTGAATGTATTTGGTGATTTTGTTCCTGATGAAAAGGGATCCTGATCCATGTATTACTTTGTGGGTGTTACAAAGCAGCTTGAAGGTGGATCTTCTGGCAACAGTAACCGATGTAGGGCCCTCAATGCAGGGGAGATGTGGACTTGCGTTTTTACAT
This sequence comes from Pleurodeles waltl, assembly GCF_031143425.1. NCBI lineage: Eukaryota > Metazoa > Chordata > Amphibia > Caudata > Salamandridae > Pleurodeles > Pleurodeles waltl. The sequence goes on from NC_090445.1 coordinate 241,475,250, forward strand.
GTAGGAGTAGTCTGGCAGAAGAGTTCTGATTCCATTGTAGTCTTTTCATAGTAGATGAAGATGATCCATGGTAGAGGACATTGGCATAATCCAGTTTAGACAGTACAAGATAGATAGTAGCCTGGACCTTGTGTGGAAATCCCAGATGGGGGAAGATTAGTTGCAGAGGTTTCATGGTCATGAAGCTTGATCTTGCTATTTTGTCCGCCTGGGCATTCATTGTTAACTTGGAGTCCATGGTAATTCTAAGGTTTCTTACTTCCTTAGATACTTTAGGGGGTTGTCCCAGATCATCAGGCTAGGTTCAAGGTGGGTCATATTTTTTTTCAATTCCTACGCATGTGAGTAGTTCTGTTTTGGAAGCATTTACTTTGAGATGACATCATATCATCGACTGATCAACAGCTTTGAGTTTCTAGTGTCTTTGGGGCTTACCGGTTTAAGGAGTATGTGTGTCATTTCACTATGCGAGCTAAAATGTATTGATCAATGCCAGTAATGACTTCATGTGAATGTTGAAAAGCATGGGTTCGATTATTGAGCCTTGACGGACCCCAGCTTTTGGTAAAGTACGGTTTGGATGAGAAAGGGGGAGTATAGATGACGTGTGTTCTGTTTTGAAGGTAGGATGTGATTAAGTCAAGAGGAGTCACCTCTCTGCCGCTTTCTTAGAGTCTTTGTAGTATGGTGTCATGGTCAACTGTGTCAAAAGCCACTGAGAAGTCCAAGAGAAGTAGTGCAGCAACTCCTTTGTGGTCTACTGTGTTTTTAAGGTCATCACAGATAGCGATGAGGGCAGATTCTGTGCCTTTTCCTGGGAGGAATCCAGTTTGGTGGTCTGAAAGTATGGAGTTGTCTTCAATAAATTGTGACTTCTGGGTGAATGCTGCTCTTTCTTTCAGTCTGCCCAGGAAAGGTCCATTAGTAACCGGTCTTGCCTGTCCAGGTTTGCCTTCTTTGATAATGGACATATGAATACCTTTTTTTAGGTCTTTCGGAAAGATTCCCGTAGTTAAGGAATTCCTGATGATTCTTCTTACTGGTGTGGCAGCAGAGGTAGATAAAATGGCGTTCTTGAAAATATGTGGTGGACAAGGGTCAGAATGGCAGTCGTAAGGCCTGCTTGATTTGACCAGATCAGTAAATTCACTTTGTGGTATTTGTTTAAAGGAAGGCAGAGGCTGGGTTGGCTTACTCTTGGAGGGGATTTTTGGGTTGGTGCTCGTGATTTTCCTTTGTTTTAAAAAGGAGTCCAGGGTGTCTTCTTTGGCTGTGTAATGATTTGCCAATTTTTATCTGAATTCTTGAGTAATGGGATGACTTCTTCTTGTGCACTTAGTTTTACAATATTCAGTGGGAATTGTATACAATTTCATTTATAGATTTAGCATTTTGAATTCAGTTTAAATAGTACTCTTTTTAGCTTTTTTGATTGTATATTCTGTTAAGTTTGCGTAGGTGAAGTTTGTCTGGATGTCAGGTTCGTTTCAGCCTTCTGATTTGTTGTTTTTTCTTTGTTCTGTATTTCTCCAAGGTATTTATTTTCATTTGTCCAATTTTGTTGTTGTGAGTTGTATAAGGATATCCAAAACTTCCTGTAGCCACTCAAAGTTTTTTATCAGAATTTATCGTGTGTTGATCTGTGTTGGCTGTTTGTTGTACATCTAAATATTCAAAATTGAGTTTGTTTCATAGTCGATAGGTGGATTCATGTAAGATGGTTTTGGATGTGTTGATTTGTGGTGTTTTATATTGGTAAGCTACCAAATGTTGGAGTGACCATGTGACTGGAGTGATCCTTTCTGATGTAGGTTCAGTGTGACTAGGCCTTTGATGATTGTGTTTGGATGGGGCATATTGGGTTTATCAAAGCAAGTGTTTAGGTCCCTGAGAATGCATAGATTGGTGGTGTATAGTAGTACAAGGTTTGGAACTGTGTCTAGAAATGTTCTGGGAATGTTGCATTCCTAAGTGGTGGCCTGTAAAGGAGGAGGAAGTTGGTGTAAGGGTGCATCTGGTGATGAGGGCCCCACAACCTTGTACGGAAATATTGTCTGTTTTGCTGAGATTTAGTGTTTTCATGAATATAACAGCTAGTCCACCTCCTCTCTTTCCTGTGCGGTTTTGTGTGATAGTTTGATAGCCCGAGGGAACGACTTCATGCAACACTGGAGCCATGTCATCTCCCAACCAGGATTCAGTCATGAAGAGTATGTCGGGTTGTGTGTCCGTGAGTAGGTTGTAGATGTGGTGCTTGTTTTTAGAAAGTGATCGAGCATTTATTAGTAGGCAGTTTAGACATTGTGTCTTGGTGGTGGTGTGACTTTGTTTTGTAGAGCGTGAGTAGTATATTTTGAACTTGTAGCAGGTGTGTCACTAGTGCAAGTATTAACTGTATGAGGGTTGTAAGTGTTTTTCTATAGCATGTTCATGAAGGCATTTTGTTGGGTCTGCGTATGTCGGTGGTGGAGATGGTGGTTGAGAGTGAGATGGCAGAGTGTGTTGTTTTTGTAGAATAGCCTTGTGGTGTTCTAGAAATGGGATTGTGAAGTTGTGAAGAGTGGGATGTTGTTTATTTTGTTTGCATCTGTTTAGGATGGAAGGAGAATGGGTTGGGGTGGTGATGGAGCATCTGGTTCTTATTCTAATGCTCTAAATTGTGCAGTGGATGAGAGGTGGGTGAATGAAAGTTTTTGTGTTGGTGTATTTGTTGTTTTTGAAGAAGTAAAATTTGGGAGTAAAGATGGATTAGGAAGGGCGTTATTTGTGTAGTCACAAGGGAGGGAGTGGGAGTATGTTTCTGATTTGTGACTCAAAGTATTATGAAAGTGTGTGTTTTTGATGTGCTGGTGTGTGTGGTTTGTTTTGTTTTTGTTAGTAGTGAGAGAAAATATTTATGTAGTAGTTTTTTGAGAATGATTTGTATATAAAGTAGTCCTGGTAAGTGATATTTGAATCATACAGGGAGTGGTGATGTCTTTTGGAGAAGAATGTATGTGGTGTGTTAGAGGGGATGGGCAAGGCTTATGAGTGTTTGTGTTAAAGATTTGATCACTGGAAGAGGTAGTATGTGTGGTGGAGTGGCTTGTAAGAATTGTTTGGATGGGTGTTTTGGTAAAAAGAGGAGAAGGGTGTTGGTCGACGATCTGATGGAAGGCTGAGCATAGTTTATGTCATGAAAAAAGGGTCTGTTAGGAGAAAGACGAGGATAGAGCTGGTGTTTAGGATGAATATGGAGTGTGTGTCTGGGTGCATTACATTTTTGTATAATGTGGCTTTGTGTTGGTGGTGTGTGGATTTGTTAGTGGATTAGGACAGAGTTATGTTTTTTGTGAGAATGAAGGTGCCGTAGTGCTGAGTTAGGGCTGAAGGGTGAATAGGTGTGATTTGTGGGGTTTTGTAGTGGCTGTTGAGACATTGAAATCTGTATGAGGTTTGGTTGTGGCACGTGAGTAGAATGCCTTTACTTATAATTTGTTTGGAGGTTTGTGGATGTGTAAGGCTTAAGGTGGTTGCTGATAAAAGAAAAATTGGACAGCATCCCTGACCATAGGGCCCAACTCAAGCCCAACTCAGGCATTGTCCTTGTCTTCCCCACCCTAAACCTCAATGCCCAGGCTGAGACACACTGAACCGCAGGCCTAAATAGCTCTATTGGCCAATGGAACACTAGCCCTAACCTTAAAGGCAATGGAATACCTGGTCCTATTAACCAATCACAGCCCTAGCAGCCAATCCAAACCCTAAGTCCAATAGGAAGCCCAGCCCTAGCAGCCAATTCAAACTTAAAGCCTAGACCAGTAGAAACTCTAGCACTAGCAGCAAGTTACTGTCACTTTGATGTTGTCTTGTATGATTTCACTCTAAGTGTGAGAATGGTGTAAGTGACACGGTTTAAGTTGTTTCTTTGTAAGGGAGAGTACCTTAATTCTAAAGGCCACTGCCATATGGGCTGACTATGAAAGAGGAAAGGCAGAGCTCAAATGCCTTGATTATTAGTAAAGATAGCATCAAACGTGTGCCCAGCAGAATGGGTAGGGACATTGACAAGTTGTTAATCCAAACCCTGTCATACTATTGATGATTACTAAAGTAACTTTATTATTATTAAGTATCAAAATCCCTCAGAAGTGTAAGATTGAATTTGTACGAGAAAGGTTCCAAAAACAATTTTAGGGCTTGGGCAAAGTCCGTTCTCACCCTGGGCGGTCAGTATGTAAGCACTCCAGAGAACGCATGGGAAGAATGTATCTTAAGCCAAAAAGAAATAGCCCCACAATAAAAGGATTTGAGACACAGAATGCAGTCCTGGAACTTGTCTTGGTAGACTACAGCTAGCTCATCTCCCGTTTTAGTAAGCAAATCCTGCCTGAGTATAGAGTAGCCCGAGGGAATCGACGCAGCAAGTGCACTCGAGGAATCTTGTAGCGAGGTCTTAAAAAGATGGTATCAGGCATGAATGGACTCCCAGAGTTCTAATTTGTTTTTCACCAGCGTTCTCGCATTAAGAATAAATCAAGAAATGATTAGTTCTGTTACCTTAAGAATTACAAGGGGCCTTTCCTCCCAAACCCTTTTTCAAAGAGTAAGGGGTGTTGTACTTCCTTATCCTGACCTCTCTAAGGGCATGACTCATGAAAATTCCACAGTGATTACATTCAGTGCTATAATCCCTATCTAAGCTATTGAAGTTCAAAGGAGTGCAGTCAGGTGCTCTTACATTAATAATTCAGTTCCAGAAGTGCATTTAAGAATATACATGCTGCCCAGGAACATCCGGGGTGACAGATCCAGGGGTGCGCCTGCTGTGCCTACTAGCAACACTTGTGTTTAAAGAAAACCTGCTCTGGAAAAGGGGCATGTGTATGGCTGTGGCACAACGTCTCATCTAAGACCAGGGGGTTATTAAAATATAATTCAGTTTGGAGTCCAGCTACCCCCACTTCCCATCAGATGCTTTGCTGTGAGGCAAGTGTACTGGAAAACAAATAGAAACTAAAGTAACAGAGAGAAAATAGCAACACATAAACCAAAAAGTAATGATGGCAGAACACTATATTTCTTTTTAGCTTATGTATGAATGAGAGATTCACCCAATTAATGGAACGAATCATCAAAACATAATACCCTACTATCCTAAAGCAAGCTGTCATAAGTGCATTATTTAGTATGTATGCTATGTATTGGTATTCAAGTGCTCCGAAAAGTGATCACACAGTGCCACAGACATGAGGAAGGGACATATGTATGCACAAAAAGAAACAGATGGCTCTTGACTCAAGGATGTATGTAACATAGGAGGACAGCGAAGCTGTTTTTTCTAGTCAAAGGCTTTTCGACCACTGTGATGAGTGGGGGGGGGGGGGGGGGGGTCATTGTCAGCACTGGGGAACGGTGCAAAGCACTAAGGTCTGAAAAAATAATTAGGTCAATCAAGGTTGGATTGCTAGTACTTACCAGCGAGTGAATAATCAAGGAAGAAAAAAAAAATTACTATGATTATAAAGGTCCTAAAATGGGTAAAGGTGAACAAAAGGCTATCAGTAAGGTCTAGGCCCTGCAAGAGAAAAGAAGGGGAGGCAAGGGTAATAAATACCCATGTGGGTAAGAAAGGTGGACTGGTATTGAACAGAGGTCCAAAGGTTGGGGGATGGGAGGAGAGAGTACTCACTGCAAGGCAAAGGAATCAATCATATTTATCCATATTAAACTGAGCAACATCGCTATGTGGAAAAATAAATGAAGTAAATATCAGTAGGACACAAAGAGACAAACAGGAGAGTTACACTAGTAATAGACCATGCTATACTCATGTGTGAAGTTTGTAGGTATTCTGCGGAGGAGGGGTATATAGAGAGAAAGGATAGTAGTAATTGCAGTAACCAGGGATTAATGGCGAGGGCATCTTGAAAATACGAGTGTCTGTTCGAGAGGGCAGCACAGAATATCACATGGGAATGCATGCTGAACACCAGTGCTGACAGATGTGGTGGCAGCTGCAGCACTAGACAGCAGGGAATTTGTAAACACAGAGCATGGCCACCTGAAAGTAACATGGATAACTCCGAAATGGGAACTGGATCTCATCAGAAACAGTCTCTAATTATTCTCAGACCATTGTCAATTAGAAAAAATAGCAAGTATGGACAGAATAATTGGAAAAAGTAAACATGACATAAATAAAGAGAACAAATCGGGTAGTACCAACCCCAATCACAAGGTGCCAGAACATTGTGCAGACTCACTGTTTGGTGATGCACTCCCTAGCTGAATACTGTTTAATTTGCTTTCAAAAAGAAAACTGGTACCAGTACTCTCTTTGTGTTTTTTTTAGTAATGTGTTCCTTGAGAGTGAGATTGGTGTCAAGGGGGAATCCAAGTGATCTGATTTTCAGTGGAAGTTACGGTTTGATGCAGTTATTGAGGCAGATATATGCTGTTCTTTGCAAATCACAGGAATTCTGTCTTGGTGGAGTTGAGCTTCAGGTAGGTGCTGGTCTATATGAGTTGCGTGCAATGTCTGAGGCATTGCATGCCTGGAGCGGAGAAGATTTCCAAGTAGAGTTGTGCATCATAGGCATATTGGTGAATTTTGATGTTATCTGTGAGTAGAGGACCAAGCCTTTATTAAGAGGCTGAAGATGACAGGGGGCATTACGGGACCCTGGGAACTGTCCAGGTGATCGAAATCTTTTGGGTCCTAGTGTTGCCAGTGTGAAGGAACTTGTGGCAGCTGAAAGAGAACCAATAAAAGACTTTGCCATTGAATCCTATTTGAGACTCCAGAGTGTGGATCTGGGTGGGATGGTTAACTGTGTCACAGGCAGGTAGGAGGTCTAGCATTATCAGGAGGCATAGGACAGCCAATTCAAATATTGCACTGAAGAGATACCTTTAGTTAAACATTGTTTTATGTGACAGAAATTCAATTTCTCCCTACACACTACTTTAGATTTCCTCTATGTACCCCCTTCAGGGGTTTGTCAAGTCATTTATTTCACAAATGTTATGCGATTATCTCCCTCTTAAATATTGTGGCTGCTTTGTTCCCTGAAAAGGGTGCATTATAAAGCTTTGAACCCAATTGTTTCATTACTACTACAATTTCGTCAGAACTGTCTTTTGTAGAGTGAATTGCAATTTCCAAATGTATGAGTAGAGGCATGCATATATATTAAGGACCATTTTTTAGCATGGCCAGTTGAAGGTTGGTTTGCGGCATGCCAGTAGCTGTTTATACCATTATGAAATAATCTCAGTAACTGGAAGATGTTCCAAAAATTACGGCGGTATATTTTACAAATGTGCTAGTATAAATTGCCATTGTGTGAAAGAACAGGAAGTCATTAAGTCTGCATTAAGAAGCTTCAGTGCTTCACTTAGTCATTGTGTAGTACTTTATTAAGAGGGACAATGAAGGGCGAACGATCAAGAGGGAAACGTTTTCTTGACTATGCTGCGACATAGCAGCACAATCTATTAAAAAAAAAAAAATGTGTGTGTCCGAATCAGATGATTAATACTGGCCTTGCTCATTAGTATGGGCAATGCCATTAATTCCTCCGGCTGAGAGACAAACTTTGATTTCTTAAGCTGGCGACGTTTCCGCACAGAACAAAACGAAATAATCTATTGTGGGCTGCCTTATTAAAGAGTCTTTCAGTTCTTCTCATGAACAAATGAAGCCCCCCCCCTCCCGTCTTGCTATGTTACTACAAGACTTGCAATTAACTAAACAAAAAATTAAATGCCCGTCCTCCTTTTCAGAATCCGTCAATGTGATGATTGATCCGTTGTGTTTATCAATTAATGTCTTACTTACATTGTGAAAATGCAGCTAGCCGTTTAGCAGATTTAATTTAATTTGCAAGTCTTTATTATTTTTAAGCGCAGAAAAGCTTCTAAGAACATAAATTGAATTTCTTTGTTGGCTGCAGGAGCCTGGAGCACAGTCATGATTTAAGATTTACAGATATTGGTTTTATTTCTTGAAGTTGCGTTCCGTGAAATGTGAAGTTGCTTACCAACATTGGACCAAAACGTATCACAGAAATATATAAATGCAGAGCTTAAATGGATTGAAAATTGAATTTTATGAACCTGCTGCAGTGCTGAAAAAGTTGCTCAATATTTTACAAATTTGGAGTATGCTTTTGAGACCATTAACATTCAGCCATCCACCTTACAACCTGTGCTTTCTTAGTGTAATGTTTTGCAGCTGTGGATGTATCTGTACATTATAGTAAATTTGACTTTAACAGGAAGTCAATTAATATACTGCACATTCTCTTTTTCTAGATCATTTTGCATCTTCGCCTTGACCCTACTCGCCCCCTCATCTTTTGTCCTCTCTTTGAAGGTGATCACTATTTAGACGAGGTGGAGAATTTGTGTGTGCATATTTTGAAGCTGCCTGTATATGCGTTGTCTTAACTTAGTTCTGTTGGCTGGAGTAGCATGGCAAACTCATTTTTGGTTGAGCTTTGGCAGCGCACAGCGCTGTCTGCAAGACGTGTTGTAATCAATATGGGCTTTTAACCACGCCAACTCTTGCCATTCGCTCTTTGTTGTGCTTCTCTTAAATGCTTCACTTTTATTGGTGCACTGTACTAAATGTCCATCCTTTTGCATGCTAAGTTCCCCTCCTAGGGAATTTCACTAAGACAACATTTTTGTTGGCCATCACACTACGTCACGCTTCCTCCTGATACAGCATGTGATGGCCCGGCCTCCCTTCTCCCATCTGGTGTCGGTTTTGTCTGTTTGAGAGATGGCTCAGAAAGCATGTCACAAGCACTCTTTGAATACTGCAGTATCCACAGTAGACGCAGTAACTCTTTGTTATTTCCTCGGGCAGAGGTATCCTCTTTAATTCTTTTTTTTTGGGCTCTATTATTTTTGTTTAACAATATATACGCTTTTTTTTTTTCTTTCCATTCCACTCAAATGAACACAGCAACTCGCTCTTGTGAAATTGTAAGTGCTGTAGTACATACAAACGTGCAGTCTCTGGCACCATCCACTGGTGAAGCGAAAAACTGCACAAACTAGTATATATTTTTTATAATTCAGAATTTCCTCGTGACACTCTGCGAGCGAAAACGAGGATCCTTATTACGGAAATGTTAGGCAACGCATTGCTACAATCTTTTTAATCATTTTCTCTCCTTTTAGAACCAGAGTAAACAGACATCATTTAAAGTCTGTCATCCGTAAGGTTATCAGATAACTCCATGCCAACAGCGCACACACTGTTTCCAGTCCTACCTTGAATAAGCTTCTGAATTCTGGGAGCTGTATTTCTTGTTCAGATCTTTGGGACAAGTTCTAAAAATAGCGCAGGACTAATTTTCATAAACAATGCTCGATTGGCATTAAGTGACACGTGAAGTAATGTCAGTACGGAAGAAGGTAAATGGAAGTGCTTGAGCTACATGCAGGGCCACTGCAATTATGTGGCAGGAAAATACCTAATTATAAGGGAGGGTTGAACAATTTATGGGGCAAGAAAAGTACAGTTAAGAATTTACAAGCCAATAGCTCTAACTCAAGCAAATGCTAGACCTATTGCATTGCAAATGCCTGTTGCATGATGAGATAGCCTCTTGGCTGCTTGACTTCGTAATGGCTGGAGTGGAACTTGGAACACTGCTTCTTTATGGCCATGTACACTGTGTGAAGTACTTGCAGACTAACCTGATACTGCAGATGCTGGTACCTACACAAGCTGCATCCTGCTGCCAAAATAGTGTACTCCCTTTGTGATAGTTGAGGCTCCTGTTTTGATCAAGCTGCTCCAACTGGCACAGTCCCTTTCTACCAGGAATTGCAAACAGCCTATAGCTGGCCTGAAAACAGTTTTAAGTCAATCCTGTTCACCCAGCAAAAGTGACATGGGATGGTTGGCAAATTGTGTTTTACAGTGTGGTTAGCAGAAGGATCTGTCTGAAGATTGTGGCCTTGCACAAGAATAAGGCAATGTGCATGCCTCAAAGTAGGGCTTTAAAATGATCTCGGAAACTGGGACGCTACTTTCTTGAATTTACAACTACAGCTACAGGTTAGCTCACTGCATCACAAGTTCAATTCTTCTAGGGAAATTAAGCCTTTTATTGTTTTGAAGTTGCTTGAATAGTGTAATGTAAGACCTATTAGCTTAGACAACAATCTCCCTGTAAAAAGAGTATTGTCATCATTAAGTGTGTCCACACAGAGTTTCTGTATTAATACCTAAAATGTACAACTGAATGTTGTAACCTACATGGTGTATTCACTGGCTAAAAACATCAGTGAGGCAGAGATGACACTCAAGAACTTTGATTCAGCTGTAAATATTTGCAGCAGACTAGATACTGTGATGTCTACACATCACAATAACTTTTGTAGTACTTGTAGACTGTCTTTGTGGCTCTCTAGAAGAGTCAACCTTTTTATACACTCTTGGAGATGCTTTCAAAGAGACATCAATTCCTCCCTGACTGTCCTTTTTAAGTCCATGATCTCAATGCTTAATGTAAAGGGCCTGCCTGCCCCAGCTACAAGACCAGGAGTACATAAATTCTAAAAAATTGAATGTGTGGAGGTGGTAGATGTGCAGGAAATGTCATGACAGAATTTAAAATGTTCGCATCCAAACTGCATGATATACAAACGCATTGTAGCATCGGAAACTAAACTAGGGTAACCCTCTTGTTCCTTAAAGGATGACACAATACCTTACAAAGAGGGTGGTTCTGTTCTGGTCAAGGGCAAAAGTGGAATATTTATGATGACTCTTGAGGCCCCTAACCAAGGACAGAATGTGTTCTTTCTTAAGTGAAATAGAATTGTGGGGTTTCCTGAAGCAGAAATAGTGGTGGTGCAGATTTCAAGCAGTCATGATGCATTTGAGCCACAACAGGTGAGGGGATGGAACTGTATGTACAAGGCAATCGCTTAATTTTGTGAGGCAATATTGGACTTTTGTGTTGTTACTTGGAGAGATGTATTCCTGAAGGAAAAAGATTGCACAGTCTCATCCCATGTACACTACTCATTCCACGAGGATGGACCTCGTACTTGTCTCAAATAGTCTAGTGGGCAAAACAATCAATGTCACCATAAGGTTGAACACCATACAAGATCATGCCCCCTTCAGAGGGCCATTTAAGCTATTGGCGACCAGTATCTTTGCAACTAATAAACGTTTTGTTTGGGAGTCACATGTAACCATGCTTGCTCCTTAAAAGTTTTTTTTCCAACATTCATAAAGCCGCTGCCTTCCCGTTTCCAAATGGGTTACAGCTACCTTTAGATAGTTGGTAAAATATTAATGTTTTCCAACCAGATTTCGGAAGCTTGAGAAGATAGTAAAAAGCTTTCAAGGCTTTTGAGGCTAGGAAAGACTGCAAATATATAATGAGGACAAACAGTCACATAAACATGCTCCTGTGCAATAAATTTGAGTTTGTGCTATTGCTATATAGCGAACGATGCAAAGAAGACCTCTTTTGGGATATTCTGTGAGGCCCTGTAGTCATATTCCATAGATGCACAAGAGGTACTCCTGGAGAAGACCAAGGTCCCCTAGTTGATGCATTCTCGGAGGAAGGCTTTGTGTACTCCTATCATGGTGGAGGTGGTCAAAGGGATAGTTATAGAATCAAAGGCCAACAAAACACTAGGCACTGGTAGATTCCTCAGTGAGTTCCTCAGAACCTTCAAATAGGATTTGCTTCTGAAAAGGATGAGATGTTATGTGCTTTTTACAGACTTTTCGTTCCGCATATTATGGACACCAAACTTTAGATGGAACACAATGTTAATAGGTTAAACTCTCTGCTGATGGTACTTTTGTGGGGCGAATAAATCTGGATTTGTGAAAGGCAAGCAAACTTTCGATAATATAGGATGTGTGGCTCAAAACAGTGTTGTCATGCATTCTCCTTTAATTCTAAAAGAAGGTACACTGAGGAAAATGTTTTTGATTTCAGGAAGGTGGCTGTGAGAAGGGGAAAACATATAACAGAGAACACATTGGGGAGTATATCAGTGTGCTTAGCCAATAGTTTTGATGCTTAGGAGTACATGCAATCTTTTGCTGTGTACTTGAGTAGTGCCTGATGGTGCAAGATTGAGTGTAAGTCCTTACCGGTGCTCACATAGCTCTGTTACTTTTGAAGCATGTCTCTCTGCACCAAAGATATGAAGTGAAGTATATCTTAGGGCACGTTACAGCACGTTGGAGATGCCTTAGGGACATATTAATATATACCACTAATACTTAATTAATGTTTATATTATTCCAACAAATTATATACCCATCTGGGTGTTATACAAATTTCACATTTGGATTATTGAATTACACAGGAATTTCTTAGAATTGGACCCAGTTGGAAAAGTATACAATTTTACAAGAAATATTTCCTAAGTGAAAAACAGTCAACATGAGCATCAGAGGCTCTGTTGTTCGTGTTAGGGGAAACACTATTGGTTTACCTTTGGACCTTATCATGGCTATGTCTTCACGATGAAGATCCTATAAAATCCAACTCATCCATCTGATTCAGTGTCAATCAGTTAAACTCACAACCATGGCACTTTATTTTATTTGTATTCACCTATGATCCCACAGGATAGTTTTATGTTGTAATTAGCACAGCTTCATGAATTCTCTTGATCATTATTGGCTGTGTTTCCAGTAACTTTGTAATTATCATCATACAACACAATTAGCCTTGGCAAAGCATCCCTTGGCTACGTAACAAGTGTTGACTGTCTTTCATATATGTTTACTGTTCTTCTTTTAGCAAATACAACTCTGTAAAATTGTGTACGTTGGTTTTCCCAACTGGGCCTATTAGCATTACAATCTAATGGAATTCAAGCATCATGTAATGCAAATGTGAATGTATGGAAATCTGTACAACACAGAGATGATGATATAAGTTAGTAGAATAAGCTTTAAATCAAAATAGATACTGATATAAGTTATTACATCTTGAAGTTCCTCCAATATGTTATTCTTCTAACGTTCGTTGCACTGTAGTATGAGTACTTGGTGTTTATGAGTGCACTCTAGGGATATACATGAAACTCCCTGTTACCCTCTCAGGTTTTCTTTCAGTAAATTAGAGAATGTAGAAGACAAGGTCCACAGTGTAGAATTTCAAGAGCTCTATATTTTGACTGTTATTGTTTTAGATATAAATATAGTGTCTCTATGGGGAAAAGGCTTGTTTCTTTCTTTTCAATTTCACCTGCATATGTGATTTCACTGGAATGTATTAATTTCTTTTACACATTGCTGTACATGGGAAGTGTGCATTTTAGACCACAAATTCAGAATTGTGAACAGAGGGGATAGGTATTCAGTACTCATTTAGATACAACAGCTGGAGATAATTGTACAGGGAAGGGAAAACCTGCCATATATGATCACTGCTTAGGTGTGGAAAGCAGGCACAATCTAAAGCACCTGCCCCTACCTTCGTTGGAGCATGAAAAGGAAGAATTACATGAATTTAATACAGCCATGAGAGTGCTTGATAAAAATTAGGGATCAAATAATCACTTTGTTGAAAGGCGTTTTGTGGGAAGAGGATACGTGCTGGTGTGGCTGGTAGATATAACATTGGCAGATACATGTTAGTAATCACTTTACATGTTGAGATGTTGTGTAATTAGGTGAACAGAAAAACAAGACATTGTTACCAGCAATGAACAACTTTAGAAAGGGTTGTAGAAATTGGATGCCAGATACAAGAAATATCACAACACATTCAAGCTAATTTTGAGTAATATAGTATGGTGTATGCATTGTTTTAAATGCCTTATGGCTACTGATAGGGTTTGTCCTCCATGTTTGCTCTTTTGCAGAAGGTGCTATGAATTAGGTGGTGATACCAGAATATGCAAAGGCAAGGGAGGTAAAAATGGTGTATGTTTGACCGAAAAGGGTGAGGAGGAAGATTTTGCTAGTGTGTGAAGTAGGTGAAAGTGAAAATGTGTGCGGGGTTGAGAGGGTGCAAGCTACGACAGACTCAGGATCACACTAGGTATTAATCAGAGAAGAGAAATTAAACTTGAAGTGATATGAAGATTGAAAGAAAACTGATATCAAGTTAATGACTTATGTTAGGTTGACAATCATAATGGTAGGATTCGTCTAAGCCTATGGTGAGTTCAAAGGAAGGGGGGAACAAGAGACAAGGCGCACACTGCAAAAGATTAAGAATGTTTGATAGGGGTGTCCCAACAGTGGGTTTTAGGGATCATTTGACATTTGACTCTAACGACCCTGAGAGTGAAGAGTATGATGTTGATGCTATTAATTGGAAACTAGAAATATATGAAGCACCTGCACTGAAACAATGACACTGTCGTAAAACACTAACAGGTTTGGAGTATTGCAACACTGTGCCTGTGAGTCACAAGTGATAAGCCATTCCTTCTGACATACGTCTTTGCAAATATGTCAGGCAGTCACAGTGACAGATTATATCAATCTTGACACTATACGTTCACAGGATGAAGATGGAAAAGAGGTGTTAGTTGCTTATACTTAATGGCAATAAAAGGTGTGAAAGTGATTTCTTGTGTAATTGAGAAGGTATCACTGGTGGTTAGGATTCTCCTCTTTTTCAGTCAATGTGTGTGGGGAACTGAGTTGACTGGACAGACAGACAAAACTTTAGTAGATTTGTTTACTTCATTTGGGGGGATAGGGAAGACTTGTGACACCAAGGATATTTATATGAATGTTCAGCATGGGGTATGCTCGGAAAGTTAGTGATTGCAGTAAGTGATGGCATATTGTCTATTAAGATTGCCAGTCACAGTTGTTAACCATGGAAGAGAAGATAATGAGTGTATAGTGGCTACGGTAGGAAGGAATCAGAAGGGAACTGAGATGAGATTTTGGGCAATGTATAATAAGATTGAGATTGGAGAAGCAAGGAAACATTTAATGATGCGAAGTAATACTGTAATAAATTTGCAGATTTATCGGGCACAAAGATGTGTTAAAACAACATGTGTACTCAAGTGGTTCTAGTGGGTTTACGAGAGGAAGTTCTTCATTTCGCATATGATGCACATATAGCTATGGGTACTGTAACCAGATGTTTTAAGGCATGAGCAAAGTGGGAAATTGTTCAGGTCCCCCGCCTTCCAAGGTCCCACCTAGGAAAGTGAATGGGACACTAAGAAGACTTTCTTTACTCTTTCTCTGTCTCAGCTTCTTTCCCTCTATCTGATTATCTCTGATTTTGTCTCTCTCTATCTATCCCTACCTTGCCACTCTATTGCTCTATCTAGTCTGTCTCTAGGTCACCTATCTGTTGCTCTTTTATCTCTCTCTCTCTCTCTCCATCTAGTTACCCCTTTCTCTGTCTGCCTTGCCCTCTTTCTTCTTCTCCCCGCTCAGCCTGGAAACTAATCCACCACCTTGCATTGTGTCACTTCAAGGAGACCAGGACACCCTTCTGGGTCAGACACATCAGTGTTGATTGACTTTGAGTAAGGGTATTATTACTAAATAGGACATAGTGAAAGGTGCACTTTCAGGAACATGTATAATAAACACATGATTTAGCACTGTTATCTACTGTGTGCTCCTTTTTCTGAAAGGTGAAGGTATAAATCAATACTGTTTGGAATCATGAGGGCTTGAATTAACTGAAAATGGGCAATAAATGTAGAGTTAGTTTGAACAGGGGGCCCAAAATATGTCTCATCAAGGGGGCAGTCATAGGTACTCCTCAGTCTGAAATCTCTAAAAGACCACCACTTTGCGATTCAACCTGTATCGCCACTGAATTAGTATCGTAAGTCTCTTATGAGGGTTTAGGAATGCTGGTGACTTTAGTGATTGAGATGTGGAGAACCTTGAAAACCCTATGGAGGAGATCTACTTTCCCATTGCAACAAGCTGAAAAGACCTTGAGCATTCAGTACATTTCACAACATGGTGCTTCTTACCCAGTTTTTTACCACATTGTGTTTTACAGTGTGTATTATAGTTGCTTGTGGTCCGTTAGCTTCAAACTCTTGTTGGACAGAAACAAAATCTCTCCTTTGACTGTGTAAAGTTTGTTAAATTTCAGGGAAGAAACAATCAGGGTAGTTGTCCATCTGCTGCAGCTTTCCTCTTCATCTCACTAATTCCAGGATGTTTCCAGCTTTCATTTTTTAAAGACACCATACTAGTAGAGCCTGCACCTATCATTCAATTCGGGGAGTAGAAATTTGTATTCAGAACCTTCACCTCACAGTCGTCAACACCACCAGTGCATCTTTAGTTTTTTGTATATCCAGGCAGATATATGGTTACCCATGCATCTCCTCCTTCATCTTATAAGAAGACAACCTTCTCCTGCAAATCCCAGTTCAAGGAGGCTTCTAGCTTTGATATCATTCTCCAAGATTACCAACCACTGGTCCATATCTGGCCCTTTTGCATCTACAAAACCTCCCCTTGCATGTTTTTTATTTTCTTTCTGGATCTTTTTCCTAATTTCAGGGGGTGGCTTGAATGGACTTGTTTCAATTGTTGCACCTTACTCACCAATGCAGTCACCATCCTTTGTAAGGTATCCAATTTAGCATGTAGGGTCTTTTTTGTCAATCCTCTGTAGTACTACTGCTCTGTCTGTTCCACAGGAATGGTATACACTTTGGATATCATACAGGTCCTAAGTGACTCCTCCTTTCCTTAGTTTTCCAAAAGATCTTTTGAGAGTAAAGAAGTCAACTTTCTTGAACCTCACATTGTATGGCTCAAAATACATGCCATAAAATTTGAATGGGCATGATTGAGAACTCTGTGTTAAAAGGGCCTTAACTGAGAACCTTACATCGGAAAAGCCCTGAATGATCAGAATTTGTCATCGTAAGACAGAGACTTTTTCTTTATTCAGTGACAAAGAAGGCCCTCAGTGTATTGTTCATACCTGAGGACTAGCTCACCTCTGATAGGGTCCTGATCAAAGCTGGAATTGAATGGCGACAAATGCATTTTAGGGCCCCTGTGACTGAAAGGCCCTTGCCCAGTATTCGGAAATCTGAGGGACCCTGATTGAGACCCTTCACTTCTGAGGGGCACTAAACACAACCATCACATCTAAGTGCCTACGACCAAGACCCTTATATCTGCAGGATACTGACAGAGAGCCCACACATCAGCAATCTCATACCTAATGCTGATAAAGGCAAAACCCAGAACAGAATCTGATGAACATATCAACATGACCAATTAAATTTGCAGCTTAAGCAATGGGGCGTCTTTTTCAGGAACAGGAGGCTAACAACCTTTACTAACAGAATGTGGCAGTGAGTACCAAAATCCTAGTGCATCAGAAAGAGCATCTCCCAAAGATTGTCCTACCTATTTAGCTAAACATTTCAATTTGGAGGTCAGTAAACAACGTACAAAGTCCACCTTTAAAGGGTGCAGCAAAGGAAGCTTTATTGCCTCACTGGGATTGTTATGAAATCATCTGGGTACAGTGAAAAATAACACAGGAAGGGTAAAGCATGGCCTTCACCCCAAACAGATGTGCCTACCAAGTCTTTAAGCCAAGCCCAAATAGCGTAGAGGAAATGCACCAGATGGGATAACAGCATGTTTTTTTAATTCAAACAGATCTTATCAATCATAGCACACTGACCAGAACAGTAGCCTCCCTTGTACTGCATATTATAAACCAATGACCAAGCAAGAAAAGCTTTCCTAGATCCTCCTTTTCCTCTCGTCAGTATCTCTATCCATGTCCAGAGCACAAATTACACCATCTGTAGGCTTCATGGTGTAAGTTAGTGAATCCTACTCAAGTAGGCACAGGTATAAGCCTTGAATCACACATAATCTCCTGATGGGTCTGCTCCAAATGTGAAACTAATATTTGCCGCACTTCCTAGAATTATGCCTCCTTTTAACAAGCATAGACACGAAACGTTCCATAGCCACAATGTTCTGTAAACTAAGATACCACATGAAAACCATTGGTGCGGATACCTTTTTCTAGCTTGCAGCTATAACTAGATTAACAGTCGAGAAGAAATAATATAGCAACTTCCACATTCTGAAGTTCATCTCCTCCCCCTAATAGTTTTTAAACCTAAAATGACCTCATGAAGGTCTGCTGGTTTTGATATTTTCATAATCTTTTTTAATTTAGTGAACACCTCCCTCCAGAATAACTGGAGGTGTTGGTTTGCCTACCAAATATATGCCGCTAACTCAGCCCCTGATATGCATTCCAACATTCCTCTGATGTCTTAGGGTTCTCTATTTCCAATGTGACGCATCAACTTGTCATCACCCTATAGGCCATCACCCTGTCCTTAACTACTACAGTATTTCCCATTGAATTCCTCTTTAAAAAGGATCATTGCCCTATCTACATCTCTCTCCCTAGACCGCTTTCCCATTTGAAAAAGCAACCACACACTAGCTGTGTCATGAATGTATTCATATTCTTTTAGAGAGATGACAGTTTGTGCAGGTAACTGTAGTGATCCACAGTTCAAAGGTTGTCTTCTCCCAGATTGCCACTTTCTTCACTAATGGGTGAAATACCTAGTTTCTTAACTGGTGATTATTTCTTCTAGGTTTATTCCCCCCAAGTGTCCCAACTGGGCCTTACTTTTTTCAAAGCATTTTATTTCTACACCCTCAGATAATGCAGCCAACACTATAGAGCTGTCTCCTTATAGTGTTTGTAGGTTGAACCTGCTAGATAAGAACTCTAGATTTTTTAAAAAAATGTATTTATTAGGTTTTGTCAAAAACAATGTTTTACAGCTACTAATCAGCTCCTATACATACAGTACATTGTTTATTGCAATACGTACCACTGGCGATTGTATGTCCATTACAGTATGCTGACCCATTTCTTTAGACCATCGGTTCTTAACTTTATTATTTCTGTGGACCCCCACTTAATTATTTCTGGAAATCTGGAGACGCCAATGGAATCGTTATTGGAATCTGGGGACTGGTCCGAGACATAATGGGAAGCTATGCCCTCTGATCCTACACATCAATCTGAGGATACCAACTTAATTTTTTGGTCTTGCATTTCAGAGATGGCCTAAAATAAATTTGGTGGTGGGCATTAAATTTCTTATCTTATCAATCTACTATGCGACGCGCAAGTACATACTAGGTGTGTCCTTTTTTTCTTGCAGGTAATGATAATGATAATGTTCTTATCAACATTTTAATTCGATCAATCATGTGTTCCCAGTAGTCACAGAGCTTTCTTTTTATATGAACCCAGCTTTGTTTTTGTTTGACTTGTACTCATTCTTTTATATTCAATTTTTTATCCTTTTGCAAACTGACTCCTAGTCACTATCGTAGTGGCTAGAATGTTTTAGGATGGATCAGTCTTTTCTTCTGGGCATTGTATTAGGCTTTGCCATTTAATAAATCTCCCTTCTGGTATTTGTTTTTTAACTTCTCTTCCGTAGAGACAATTTTTCATGCTGTCCTTTAGACATAATACAAAATAAAATATGTCTCAACAGCTCCCATTAGGTCTGTTTCTCATGTCTTCATCTTAACTGGTGAGATTGATATGGGCATTCAACAGGAAAGTTACTTCTGTGAGATAGACAGTTTCAAACTGGATCCGCAGCACTATACTACATGTAAGGTATCATTGGCATTTAACCAGGACAGGCCTAACAAGGAGATTACCCACATCCCTCCTCTCCGTATTTATTCTTTGGACAGCTATATTAGGAGAATGTAACTGTTAGAAGCTCAATCTGGCCAAAATGTTCTGAGAACAATGCTTGCTGTAAGCTCTGTGTTTCAGTGTTTTAGTTCTCTTACAGACACAATCCTACAGATTACAATAAATGTTGTGTTTTGGTGTTTTCCAAAACATCTTTCCCCAATAATTTTTTGTTAAAACACTCTTCCTTCTTCCTATCTCATCATAGGACATACTGCAAAAGTACAAAATAGTGCAAAAGTATGGATTCAATATAAAGGTAATTATATGTATTAGAGATAACAGCTCTGACACCTAGAGTCTTGCTTTGGAAGATATCGGCCAACACAAAAGTCTCTGAAAAGTTATCTGTTGGTATGCATTTATGTAAATTTCTGTTGGATAAATTACTGAGGAAGCAACTGAGTGTTGTATTGGGAAGTGGAGAGTGCTGGTCCTGGGAAAGGAAAAGCCAGCGTGTAAAACTGGAAGGACACAGGGAGTTCAATGATCAGTGAGGAGTGAGGGTGTGCTCTTTAAAAAGATAGGTATTAAAGTTTGTTTTGTAGGCCATAAAGTCTAGCAAGTTGATCAGTGAGGAGTGAGGGTGTGCTCTTTAAAATGTTTGAATTGTAGGAGCGATAATAGAAACCTATTTTGAGTTGAGAAGTTTCTCAAGATCTTGTTGCTTAAAAGGAGACAGGTTTTCTGTCTATTTTTCTCTTTTTCATTTTTGTTTACACTTCTTGATGTTGAAGTTAGTTGTATGGGCCAGAAAAGCTGGTATGCTGCTTCTTGATGTTTTTTAAGTGACATACTGGGCACTGAAGTTGACATAGGTTTGAAGGGTGAGCCAGTATAATTCCTTTTGGATAGATTAATTCTTTCAGGCTGTTATTAAGACAAGTGGTGATGTTTAATTGCATGAAGGTAGCACAATAGTGTGACCTGCAGGGGAGGCACTGACTTTATAGGAGAGAAAAGAAGATTGAATTGTTGTTTTGAACTCACTTTATAAGAGAGATTGCTTCATGTTTTTCAGAAGTTCGTTTTTTGATCATTATGTCTTGGACAAAATTGTGACATGCCTCCTGCAGTAGATGTTGGTGTCTGCTATGACTGGGGGATTTGGCATCACTGGTTTAAGTGTAAAGTCACTGCAGTTCCGTTCATATTGAATAGCCATTCTTATATCTGGAGTTGTTTGTTGATGTTTACAAGAGAAATTAATTTTTACTTTGTGTTTATGTATAATAATGCATGGCTGTTTGATAATAAAGATATATAAACTATTGCACTACTGTGCCTGAGAATCCCATTCAGGCTTCTAAGATGTGAGTCGGCTTTGAGGGTAGGTAGTATGGGAAGCTGAAAAATAGAGCAGGGTCAGTAGGTAGGATTGTCTCTTGTGCGTAACGAGGAGTTAATCATCCTTATTTAGATGGTGAAGCACAGTGCTGCATCTGGACTTGAATCCAGACTGCTAATGTTGCAAGCATTGGTTCTTGCTTATCAAGTCCTATTGCACATTTAATCGTTCTGATATATGAGAGGTACATGTGGCATTTGGTAATCAGAATCCAGAGATCTTTTTCTAGATTGGTAGGATCTGTCCTTTTTGGATGTTTAGTGCAACATGCCTTTGATTTGGCAGCCACAAGGTTATGGGGGCCACTGAATGTTCTTCCAAGAGAAACTATTTAATGGCTGATTAAGATGTATTTCCCCATAGGAAATGGCTGTGAGGTTAGGCCAAGTCTATGTTTTGGGGTGCATTGAAGGTGAGCCATTTGAGAATGTTTGGAGGTGAAATGAGAACTGGAGTTTTCTTAGTGCTATCTGCATTCAGACTGATCTTTTTGATTTTCTCTTTAAAAAGGTTGATCATGTCTCATTTTTGTGCTGTAAGGTGTTGTGGTGTTAAGTGCTTGGATGGTACAGCTTTTGATTTCCTTGAAGACGATTTTTGTTTTGTTATTTTTTGTTTTTCTCTTTACTTGTTTGGAGATCGCATATTTATCGTCACTGGACCCTTGAGCACACTACAGAGTTTGTATGTGCATGTTACATGTCATATGGTTTTTCAGGGTTGTGTTTAGGTGAGTGGGGTATGTGAAGCCATTTACTACAGTGTCAGATGTGATTAAGATGAGTTTCTTTTGAGAGAAGTCTATGGGGATAGTCTTTGAAAGAGCAGATGGCTTGTATGTCCCACTTCGGTTATCCTTGATGGGTAGGTTTTTTTTATAATAGAGGGAGATAGCGATGGTGAAATGGCCTACTCAGTCTAGTAGTATTAGAGTGTGACTGATGGTTGTAGGTATAGCTATGAAGACTAGACTGAGGATGTTGCTTTTGGTATGGCTACCTTCAGTGACATCACCAAGGAAGTGAATTGTGTTTTTGGAATGCTGGAGGAATACCATAGTTATGATAGCAGATATTTCTTTGATTAAATCTTTGTTGAGCTCTAGAGGTCTAAAGGTGAATTTGTTGTGGTTGTGAAGTGGTATGTGAGGAGCTGCATTGATTTGATGATTGCATAGTCTTGCATTGTGCAGGATTAAAGGACAGTTAAGGCCTCCTCCTTTCTTGGTGGTGGGATTTTGTTCCAAACTATTCAAAACGTAATAATTCCCAAAGTTAGTTAAGGTGGCAAACATATTCACAGAGTGGAAAAGGGTCCTATTTGGACACCTTTCCCTTTGTGAATTGGGTTAAAACCTGTAACGGGAGAAGGCAGAGGTCCAGGGGACCAGTTCTAAATTTATTTTTTAGCCAGGCCCAATTTCGTTGAGCAATTCGACCTGCTTTAATAAACAATACTTTATTCAAAGTCTGTAACAGACTAAGTGGTCTACTGTCCCTTGCAGACCTCACAATCTTTGTGCTAATGACCAATGGGAGTGAGCTGCAATTTGTGACCTGCCTAATGAATATTCATTAGGTAGGTTGTATTCTAACTCACTCTGAATCCTTATTTTGTGATGCAAAAAAGAAGAGGGAAGTAAGAGGTTTGTTCAGAAGGGACAGTCATCCTACTTACTTAACATCTAGAACAAAAAGGGAGCCCTAATCCGTGAAAAAATGTTCTGTCTCATTCAGGTAGGAAAAGTGCTTGACTCTTTGGATATAAAGCCCTCACCCACCACTGTTACCCCTTGGTGGCATGCTAGATCATAGGGTCCTTCCCGTTCCTGAACATGGCATGGGCCTACCAGTGAGAGAGACGGAAGCACTTGTTGTTTATTACCACATAATGATCTTTATAAGAGCTGGAGTGTTTTATTGTTTAAATTATAAAATACCTGCCCGATAAGACACCTCTAGTTTTATTAACGTCTTCAGGTGGGAGGCTTAAAAAAAAACAGGAAGGTGCATAAGAAACTGGTGGCTCCAATGACCCCTGGTACAATTTGGTTAAAATGTTTCAAGTCACTCTTCCCCGTGGCTTTCTTCAGGACCAAGGATCTAACATCCTGATGCCACTGCTAGAGTATCAAAGTCCAATTCGGACCCCGGTGAGAAAATGATAGGTGATTACAACCTGACATGACCTTGGCGTAAGTAACTACAGGCTCGTTTGGCCACTGGAGGGTCCAGGGGGCAAAGCCTTTTACATTTACATGTACAAAATCCCTTTACCAAGTAGGTAATATGTTTACTATAGCATGCGGTGTGTGTGTGTGCAGGGTTTACCCCCTGATGTCAATGCACTTTCACATTATTGTTTATGACTTCAGCAGGAGTGCCTGAAACGGCAAATTTTTACCTAAGCATGCGTGTGTGTGCAGTGTCTACCCCCTGCTGTGAATGGGCTTTTATTATTATTATTTTGGCTTCAGCTGGTGTGCTGGTGATCGCGCCCGAGTCCACAAATTGAGTATATAGTTGTAGCGGGTCACTTAATAGTTCTCCGAACGTTTTATAAAATAGGCCTGAGAAACTGCCTGGGCCAGGAGATTTGCCGGATTTAAAGGATTATATGACCTCAACAGTTTCTTGAATGGTAAGAAGGGAATCGATTATGTGCTCCTCTTCTTCATTAAGCGAGGGAGGGGATAAATTGTTCCAGAACTTTTCAAATTCACTCTCTGATATTTCCCTGTTCGGGGAATAAAGGGCCTCATAGTATTATTTAAAAGTGTCTGCAATCTGTGCAGGATTGGTTTGGAATTGATTGCTCTTGGCCTTTATTGCTGTGATACAGTTCCTTTCTTGTTTGTATTTTAAGACACAAGTATCTTTCCCACCTTTTTGACCTCACATAATCTTATATTGTTTTTTATTAATACAAATCCCTGCTCGTGTACTTAAAATTTGATTATTTTCACATTTTGTAGTTGTGAGGGGAACGAGGAGGGAGTTGTCTTTGGAACAAATATGGTGATGTACTAGAGTTTCAATCTCCTTTTCTAGAGTTTGTAATTTTGAGTTTGTTTCTCTGTTCATTTTTTTACCTGATTTGTATGACAATGCCTCTAATCGTGGCTTTGAGTGCTTCCCAGCTGGTAAAGGGTGAACAGTCTAATTCAGGATTTTCTTTGAGAAAGTTTTGAGTTGCAGTTTCTACCTCCTTGATATGTTCGGAGGACAACAGAATTTCAGCATTTAGTCTCCGGAAGGAATTTTTGGTTCTGGCTTTGAACCATAATAATGATAGGGTGACACTGGAGTGGTCTGAGCACAACCTTGGTTCATTTGTAGTTTGGTCAGTGTTGTAGGAGTGGTCACCTGAGATCATGATAAAGTCAATCGGGGATTATGTAGAGTGGGGGGAGAGAACAATGTGTAGCCTTTTTCTTTGTTGTGTTGTAGTCCCCATGTGCCCTTTAGGTTCAGTTTTTCACAGGGTTGTTTCAGGAGTTTGTGTGATTTAGAGGGATGGTAGCAGCAAGCAGAGTCCCTGTCGACAGTAGGGTCAAATGAGATGTTACAATTCCCTGCTAGTAGAAGGAGTGATCTGCTAGGAATGTCCGGGATGTTTTATGTGAGTGTGGTCCAGAATGTTTGATCTTCCCCACTTAATGGATTGCCTCATACCTCACCAGCAGAACCCAAAGGATCAGTCTCCCACCATTCACCTCAGAGCCCAAGAATATCACCTGTGGAGTCCCCCAAGGATCGTCCATCAGCCCCGAACCTCATTAACACCTACGTGACCCCCCTGGCCATCACCATCAGATCACACTGACTCAAACATCATCTCCTACGCCAACAACACACAGCTCATCATCTCACTGTCTGAAGATCCTTCCACCGCAAAAGCCACCTTCTCAGATGCATGATGAACATGACAGAGTGGATGAAATACAACTGTCTCAAACTCAGCTCTACAAATAATGGAAGTCCTCATCTGTGGGAACAACATCTTGCCATGGATTGACACCTGGGGGCTCGCTTAGCTCGGCACACCTCCTGCCCCAACAGACCACACCTTCAACCTCTGCATCATCCTCGATAGCAAGCCATCCATGAAGAAACAAGTTGACGCAGTCTCATCCGCCTGCTTCTATACCCACTGTGTGTTCCACAAGATCTTCAGGTGGCTCCCAGCAGAAGGATCGTCACGCAGACCCTCATCACTAGCAGACTGGACTATGAAAACACGCTCTAGGTAGGAATCACAGCAAACCTCCTGAAGAGATTCCAGCCAATATAGAACTCAGCGGCAAGACTTAAACTCGACCTCCCCAGAAGAACCCATATCACATCCCATCTCAAAAAACTACACTGGCTCCCGATTCTGAAGAGATGCCAGTTCAAGATGCTGAACCATGTCTACAAGGCTCTGCACAGTGAAGGGCCAGCATACATCAGCAAACTCCGGACCTTCCACCAACCGACCAGACACCTCCAATCACCTTCCCTCTCTCGCAGACACCCCAGAGACCCCTCAAGCAAACAGTGGAGGATGCCCCTCTCGCACCTGGCAGCCAAGGCCTGGAACAACCTCACCCTGTACCTCAGGACTGCACCGTCACTCCAGCAATTCAGAAGAGAACTAAAGACCTGGATGTTCGAATGATCATTCCTCCATACAGCTCCAGCACCTCCAGACCCTCACAGGCAATGTGCTGTGCTTTAGAAATGTTTGATTGATACATAAACATTGGCTATGTAAGAATTTACTCCACTTTTGGACAATTTGGAGATAATCCACCTCCCTTTAGAGTCTGATTTGGATAAGAGCATATTAATTTTGGGTGCATGAGACAATAAAGTTACCCTGTTTTTTAGGGGGGGGTTTGGAATAGGAGCAGGGGAGCAAGATATCTCAGCAAAACCATTATGTCTAAGAGAAAAAGAGCTATGTATAGATTGAGTTTGCATTCCTGTAATAGAACGATGTTGCCATGTAATTTACGAGCATTTTCTTGGATTTTCTTCCTCTTGACCAGTTGGTTCAAGCCCTTGGTGTTTAGTGAGATCACATTTATGGGTGAGGAATTATTCCTTATGGTATAGAGGTTACTTGTAGAAGATGTGACAACAATGGGTTTTCATTCAGGGAACACCCATTGGGATGATAAGATAAGAATCAGCCAGGGTTGTTGTGAGGATCGAACAAGTGACATTGTAACATTTGGATGAATAGTTGCATTGTTGGCGCAGTCAATAATGGTCAAAGCTCCAGAAGATATACATAAACATATATGTCTGTAGTAGCCAAATAATAGATACAGCATATAAACAAAAATACCTCAAAATCAAAATCCCCAGGAACTCCAAATCAGTTCCGCTCGCCCCTCCAACTTGACGTTCGAGAACATCAAGTAAAATTGTAGGCCATGCTGAGTGTAAGATGGGTGGTATGTGGAAGTGTATGAAAAATACTGTTTACTAGGGAAAGTCTATCCAGAGAGGATTTCAGAGTGCAGTGTTGATCTCCTGTGTTGTTTAGTGTCATGGGCCTGGATATTGAGGCGGTTTGGGTAACAAAACCTTAAACTGAAGGTGCGTTCGACCTGCAGTAGTGTTGAGATCATGGCCTATCATCTCTTAACCTCTGTACCAGCATCACAACACTAGGCTAATCCAGTCTATTGTTTACATAACCTGTAAAATGTAAATGAAACAAGTTAAGTATCCTAAGGCAAGGTGCCCAGAGTGCAGGAGATTTTTCAACTTTGTTAACAATTTTAGTGCTTGTGGTAACTTTGAGAGGGCTGAGATAAATACCTCAATTAACTTGGTACATTGTTACAACATTACATGTTTCTATTGTTACTTCTTTAAATCATTAGACCATTGCAACTTTGTCAATGACCAGCCAGGGTCACGTTGGACTGTACTAGCCAAACCTGCATGAGTCAACATTTTGGGTTTCTGAGGTAAGGTTTAGCTGTGAGGTGTCCATGTCGGTTTCTTATTTTTCATCCATGAATCTCACCACGTCTCTATGGGCGCTGAAGGTATGCATTGTGCCCTCTATGTTAATCTGGAACTTCGCAGGGCCAGCAAACGGGGACATAATGTTTTTGTTATGCAGTCTATGATGCAGGCAATGCAGCTTTTCCTAGTCTCAACAGTGGCCTGTGAAATAGCCTGTGAGATGTAGATTCTACTTCTGTTCTAGTCGATAAATGTAATCTTCCTCATGTGTGAAGAATCTTTTCTGCATGTTGGAACCTTAGTGGTTGGGAGACGATTGGTCTAGGTTTTCCTGAATGGGGAGGCTTGAAGGTAGGTATTATGAAAGTTTCCAATCGCAAAAGATTGGTCACAAATCTTGATAGTTTCTTGCGACCAGTAGAGTAGTAGATGTGGCCCACAGAGCCTTTCCTTGCACGGCTGTAACAGTTTTCTCCATTCCCAGCAGCTAATTGATCCTTTGTAACGAGTCCTGTCTCCATAGTGTAGATTTGCTGTTAACCCACCTTGCTAAATTACTTGTTTAGCTGTTAACAGCATTCATAAGATGAATTTTCTTTTCATTTTTTTTTATTTCAAGAGTGTTTTATTGGGAGTTTATACAATAGAAAAATTAAATAACATAAATGAAAAGAAACAATATGTTGTATGGTACCATTGAATCAAGTGGAAACAGTAGCTTAGGGTATAGCATGAGGAGTTTGTCTACATTTACAAAAGTAGAGGATAGAGATAAGTGTATTTATTTCCAGTGGTGAGGTTAATCAGTGTATATATTGTGATGAAGCATTTTTTTATGTTGTGGTGAGTGATTAAGGTGCCTCAGTTGTACTAAAAGAGCGGAGATGAAAGAAGAGAAGAAGAACGTGATAAGAGTAAAAGGTAGGGTGGTGGGTAGGGATAGGATGAGGTGGGCGAGTGGGGACAGGAAGGGGAGGGCTGCAGAATGAGGGAATGCTTGTATGATTGAGTGCTTAGATGATCGTGGTTACATAGACGAGTGAGACATAAAGTTGTTTAGTTTACACCAGAGTTTAATATTCTTCATTGGTGTTGTCATCAAGTATAAGTTTAGTGAGTTACAGGCAGTTCTGGTGAATTGGACCCATTCCCCCCATGTGTGGGGGTATAGCTTGGATGAGTCTTTCCATTCATTGAGGATTACTTTAAGGCCAGTTGTGCCTAGAATGTCCCGTAGGATACGGTCCTCTTTGTCTAATATCAGTGGGGAGAAAGCCCAGTGTAATAGAGGGTAAAGTAGGAGTCCATTTTCTATGAAATATTTGAGATATTGTATTACTGAAGTCCTGCCAGAACGTTTTGGTGGAGATGCACTCCATTAGCATGTGTTTTAAGTCTCCTGTTGACTTCTCTCAGCTCCAGCATGTGTCGGATGATCGGTGGCTTAGTTTATAAAGTTTGGCTGAAGTCCAGTGAGCCATATTGGAAATTCAGTATCTGTTTTGTGCTAGTGATGGAGTTATCTTGTTGGAAGTGAGGTTACTCCAGGTAGATGGCCAGTCTGGTGAGACCTTTGGAGTGTTTTTGGAGTCTGATAGTAGAGTTCTCACTAGTCTTGCGTTGGTTTATTTAGTGTGGTGTTTTGTGGGGAATAGGAGGGAGTACAGTTTGGAAGCGAGGTGACCGCTTTTGGTAAATTTTTCTAATGTGTTGGGTAGAGCAGGGGGTTTAGAGGTTAATGTTTGGCTAGACGTGATTTCATTTTAAGGAAATGGTAAACGTCTAGGTCTTTTAAGTCAAATTTGTCTTTATTTGATAGAATGGTATGGATTCTGAGGGGTTACCAATATCTCTCACAGGAGAATATCTTTTTCTGCCCATTTTTCTATATACATCATTCTCCCTTCTAGTGTTAAGTTTTTATTGTGCCATAGAGTTGTTAGACATGAGTGTTTAATTTTGTTGGGTAGTTGTTGTCGGAGTGCCTGTGCTGTGCTGGATAGAATGTTTACAGAGTGGTGTGTTTTAATTTTTTTGATGGATAGAAATGAAGTAAGGGAAAAGGGTTTAGCGAGGGCGATTTCAATAGCAAGAAATGGCGGCGGGATGGTGGTGGTTAGGATCCCCTGTTTCGCTAGGAAGATATGTTGGTACCTCTGGTAGTGGGTTACGTGTAGGCAGCCAAGTTTTTTAGGAAGTCTGTTTTTTTAGGGCAATTCTGGACTTTTTGGACTTCCAGAGGAATTTGGTAAGTAACGTATCTATTTTAGTAAAAATTGTGTCTGAGAGGTATTTGGTGGACATGCTGATTAAAAAGCTAATGAGTGCGGTAATCATCATTTTGATAGATTCTATTCTATCCCACCAAGAACCTGGTTGACCATTTGTCTAGGCTATCTTTGATGTTATCTAGCATCTTTTTCTCGTTGAGATCAATGGAGTCTTTAGGGTTATGGGTGAACCATATACCCAGGTATTTTATCTTATCTGGGGCCGATTTGAGTCCATAGGGGCTGATTTGTGAACTGTTGCAGTACACATTGAGAGGAAGAACCTCTGTCTTTTCCTTGTTGAGGCAGTAGCTGAACATCTTAGAGTAGTCGTTGATAGTGGATATGATGAGCGGTAAGGCTAAATCTGCCTGGGTGGTGAAAAAGGAGAATGTCATCTGCGTAGACGGCTAGTTTTGTGGGCCTGATGAGGAAGGGATACCGAGGATAAAATAATTTTCTCTGATCAATGTAACTAGGGGTTCTACCGCTAGTAAAAATAGTAGGGGGGAAAGAGGGCATCCTTGGCTGGTTCCTTGTTGGAGGTAAAAGGGATTAGACAACTTTCCATTGATGTTTATACTAGCTTTCTGTTCTTTGTACAGAGCAAGGATAATTTTTGAGAGAGCAGGGCCGAAGTTAAAGGAGGTGAGTGAAGCTTGGAGGAAGGTCCGTGAAACCTTATCAAAGGCCTTCTCTGCATCTAGTGCCATCGCGCAGATTGGTTGGTGCAGCAGTTTGCCTGTTTCAGCCGCATGGCTGAAAAGTCTGATATTATCCACACCAAATCTCCCTTTGATAAATCCAGATTGAGAGGGATATATTAATTTGAGAATGGGCTCTGTTCTGAGGCTAGGATCTTTGCTTATATTTTGCAGTCTGTGTTTATGAGGGATATGGGCTGGTAGTTTTTTGGATTGGATAGGTCATTCCGGTCTGGGTATAACAATTATGGTTGCCTCTGTGGCAGAGCCCTCAATGGAGCCAGTGGAGGAGAAGTGGGGGAATAAGTCTTCTAAGGGAGTGATTCGGGAGGTACCTCAAGTTTGATAGAAAGATGTCGGGAAGCCATCTGGGCCCAGCCAGGGCCTTCCTGGCTTTCATTGTTTTGATTGTGTTTGATTTCATTGCGAGAAATCGCTGTTCTAGTGATTCTTTTGTTGACTCATCTGTCTTACTTACATTAATTTTGTTGAGGTAGTTTAAGCGTATGTCATAAGATGTGCTATTACTTTTGGATTAGAGGGTATGGTAATATTCTTCAAAGGTATTTAGGATGTCCTTCTTGTTTGTCATTGTGACGTCATGTTTGTTGGTTTTAGAGATTATTCTTGTATTCTGACTGGTCTGTTTTAAATAAGACACAATTATTTTGCCAGCTTTATGACGTCCACAGAATTTTATGCCTTTGTATTTTTGGACTATTAGGTGGGCTTTGTTGTATTCATACTTAAGATTAATTGGATTTTTTATTTGAGTTTTTTGTCTTTGGTGCATTTGAGATCTTTCTCTAATGCTTTTATTTTTAATTCTAGTTGGTCAAAGGCTTTGTTGTCTAGTTTGTTTTTCTTTGACATAAGTTGAATCATGTGCCCGCAGTTAGTGCATTTCAGGGTGTCCCAGATGTTTTGTGCATTTGGACCAGAAGACCTATTGAGTTCTATGTATTCATCGATCTCTTTTCTGATTATTTCCTTGGAGGGTTCCACAGTAAGGAAATTTGTTCATTCTCCATGACTAATGCTCGCTGTTCAGATTCAAGCATGTAAATCTATGAAAGTTGAAGTACTTCTGAAAAAAACAAGTTACCTGTACACTATAATTCTCCATCATTGATAGCTTTCATAGATCCATATCTGACCCATCATCCTCCCGAATTGGGTCTCACCTCTTAAAAATATCTCACACTTGTGCTGAGAAACCTAAGGCATGGTGGCCCTTGAGGGGAGGGATGCTTCCTGATTGGTTGGAGTTTGGTTCTTTTAAACTTATGTGAATTATACTGCTTACTATAATTACAGTGAGACTCCCACCTCGACGATGGGGGTGATTCAAGCAAGTGAATTTATGAAAGATTCAGTACTTGAGAAAAAAACAAGTTACTCACCTGTACACTGCAATTATCCTGTATTGCTATCTTTCAAAGCATCACATGTGACCCACTCTCCTCCCCAATCGTTTCTCACCTCTTAAAAATGCCTTTAATATCTTACTTTTACACTTGTGCTGAGAACTCTAAGGTATATGATGGCCCTTGAGGGGAAAGGATGCTTCCTGATTGATTGTTTGGAGTTTAGTTCTTTTTAAATTTAGTGAATTATTGTTCCCACCCCCCTCTGCTGATTGTGGGGGGGAGCTTCACGTCCCTATTTGCTGGCCAGTTGTATTGTTTATTGTTTGTTCCTGTTCTTCTCACACTCACTGCTGACTAGCACCAGGTCAGATGCTAGTCAGCAGCCACGCATTCAGTTGAATACTTCACTAGTTCTGTCAGGGCCCCTTGCCTACCTCTTTATCAATAGCGGGAACAGCAGTTTAGGATATAGTATAAGAACGTGATCCACAGATGTAAAGTCAGAGGGTTGATATTAGTGTATTTGTTTTTAATGGTGAGGTTATTCAGTGTGTGTATGGTGAGGGAGCTATTTTTATACGACGAAGGTACCTCAGTTGTAGATGAATGAGCCTAGATTGAGAGAAAGGAAACAAGAAAAGAGAAGAAGCTGACAGGGGTTGTATGGAAGAAAGTATGTGTGATGGGTGGGTGGCTAGGGAGTGCACGAAGTAGGTATGTGGGGTAGGAGTTTGGGAGTGTGAATGAATGAAGGAATGAATGATCGTGGTCACATAGACGATTGAGACATGAAGTTGTCTATTTTGCACCAGAATTTACTATTCTTCATTTTTAATGTCTTCAAGTATACGTTTAGTGAGTTACTAGCATTTGGGAACAGAGGACAGTTTGAATGAGTCTTTCCATTCATTGAGGATAACTTTAAGGCCCGTTGTGATTAGAATGTCCATAGGAGACAGTCCTCTTTGTTTAGTGCCTGTTTAATGTCGGGGAGAGGATACCCAGTGTAATAGAGGCTAAAGTAGGAGTCCATTTTGTATAGCGTATTTGAGATATTGTATTACTGATGTCCTGCCAGAACTTTTTAGTGGAGGTTCACTCCATTAACATGTATTTTAAGTCTACTGTTTCCTTCTCACAGCTCCAGCATGTGTCAGAGGGTTGGAGACCTAGTTTATAAAGTTTGCTTGGAGTCCAGTGGGGCATATTGGCTATCCAGTATCGACATCGTGTTAGTGATATAGGCATTATGTTGGAAGTGAGGTTTCCCCAGGTAGATGGCCGGACCGGTGTGGCCTTTGGAAAGCTGTTAGGAGTCTGAGAGTAGAGTTTCCTGTTTGTCTTGTATTAGTTTGTTTAGCAAGGTTTTTGTAGAGGACGGAAGGGGGTATAATTTGGAGGCTAGGTGAACTCCTTTGGTCTATTTTTTTAATGTGTTGGGTAAGTCAGGAGGGGGTTGGAGGTTTATGTCAGGATATAAGTTATTTAATTTCAAGGAAATGGTAAAAGTCTAGGTTGTTTAAGTCAAATTTATCTTTAATTTGGGAGAATGGTATGGGTTCTTAGGGGGTACCGAGGTCTCCCACCAAGAGAATATCTTTTGGTGCCCATTTCTCTATAAACATTGTTCTCCATTCTAGTTTCAAGTTTTCATTGTGCCATAGGGAGGCTAGACAGGAGTGTTTGTTTGAGGGTAGTTTGTTGTCAATTTTTCTGAGTTTCTGTGCTGTGCTGGGCAGAATATTTATAGAGTGATGTGTTTTTATTATCTGATAGAGACTTCTAGTTGCAGATTCCTTACTATAGAATTTTCCCACAGGCGTCAGACTGGATCCAAAGATTTCTTTCTTCATGTAATACCCTTGCAGGTCAGTAGGTGGTGTAATTTGACTCCATGGGCGACGTTTGCATCGTAGTCGCCGTGATGATGTTGTGTGTAGTACATAGATGTCGCCCCAGCGCTGTGATGTCAGTTCTTTTCTTTCCATGTCACGCACAGATCAGGAGAGAGCTACTGTGGTCTCTTTTTGATTTACTTCGACCCTTTTGTTGAGTTTTTTGGTGCGTCGAGGATGTCCCTGAAGACCGGTTTCAACCCACCACATGAGGTCGGTGACGGATCCTCATTGGGTCTGTTTGTGGTGCCTGGAGCGCGACCATGACCCAAAGCTTATGGTGACCTGGCACTCGACTCTGCGTAGGTCTCGATCTTGCTCAAGGGAGAAGGTCTTGAGACCGCTCGCAGAGCCACCACTGTTCTTCTTCCTTGGAGTCTTCGGGCAAGATATTTAGAAGAAGAAATCGTCTAAGAGATCCCATCACCCTTTGACTTCACCCCGTCGCTCGGCTGATGCGAAGCGGGAGGAGCGTTGACACTTGAGGCATCCATCTTCGGAGCCTGCTTCTGGGTCCGCTCCGTGCCTCCCCCAAGTTTTCAGGAGCCAGAGCGACCCCTGCCCAATAAAGAGAATTCCATGAGGCCATGCGCCTCATTTTGAGCAGGCTGACTCCGACACAGTGCCTTTGGGCCCAAGGGGTTGTTTGGGGGGGGCCTTTGGGTTCCTCGCCGCCGGCTCCGGCCACTGACGTCCCCTCCGGATCCGCTTCCAGATCCACACCGGTCGAACCATTGAGACCTTCCCCGGCTGCTGACGTTAGTGATGCCCACCATCGATGTCGACCCGATCCTCATCCCTGAAGACTTAGAGTCGGACCGGCGTCAGCCGATGCCACCTCTGTCCTCAATGGGGGCTATTCACCTGAGGTCAGATTCCGACCCTGTTTCTCATGGGTACAAATTCAGGGAAGGATTGGAGGGGGTCCCTGGACCCTTATGAATACCAGGATGACTCTAATTTGGCTGGGAACAGGAGTTGGGCGAAGCCAGTGGCCTGGACATTTCTTCAGACGGTGGCATGCTGTCTCCTCCTACCATGGCTACGGCAGAGGGAGCGACTTATTCTATGGTGGTCAGTAGGGCGGCTGAAGTCCTCTGCCTTAAGCTGCCTACTGTTGAGGTCAGGACAAATCTCCTGAAGTAGGTGCTTCAGCCAGGGGCTTCCACATCTGAGCCTCTTCTGCCATTCAAAAAGCCCTCACCGATGTCCTATAGGGTACTTGGTCCAGATCCAACACATGGGCTCCTGTGAACCGGTCTATCGCACGCCGCCATCGGCCAACCCGAACGACCCTAAATTCCTGTTCCAACACCCCATGCCTGAGAACGTTGTCATCCAGGCATCCTCTTCCTCGGGCACATTCCCTTCCGCCCCACCGGAAAGGGAATCAAAAAAGTTGGAACAATTTGGGAAGAAGATGTTTTCTTCCTCCAGTCTCGCGCTGCGGTCTGTGAACACTGCATGCCTTTTGGGCTGCTATACCCACTGTCTGTAGGATATGGTTACACAGGTTCTGCTGCAGATACTGGAGATGGCCCGTGCTATCGTCTCCCAAGCTGTTACCGATGGGAGAGATGCGGCAAAGTTCACGATCAGATGTGGGCTGGACACAACTGATTCTTTAGGTAGATCGGTTGCAACGACAGTGGCCTTGAGGCGCCACGCCTGTTTTTTCAGGGGGATGTCCAACAGACTCTTATAGACATGCCCTTTGATTGCTCCTGTCTCTTTGGAGACAAGGTGGACTCTGGTTTGGAGAGGTTCAAGGACTTCTGGGCTATGGCTCGGTACCTCGGCCTTTCCACTGCCCCTCACCCCTAACAGTCTGCCTTTCGC